>NC_071102.1:47685000-47750000 GCF_024256425.1 Clarias gariepinus | reverse complement strand
CAGGACTGGAATTTCCTACAAGCTCCTACCTGAGCCTCCAATAACTGGACTCCATATTAACATTAATTAACATCAACTGTTATAGCTGAACTGCCTCCCACCCTACACACTGTATAAATGCAGATCATTTACTGCTTTCTGTTTCACCCAGATGAGGATGGGTTCCCTGTTGAGTCTGGTTCCTCTCAGGGTTTCTTCCTATTACCATCTCAGGGAGTTTTTCCTTGCCACTGTCGCCCTCGGCTTGCTCACCAGGGACAAACTGACCATTTTGATTCATACACACTCACATTCCATACAAACTTAAATAAATATTTTGATTGTGTAAAGCTGCTTTGGGACAATGACAATTGTTAAAAGTGCTACTGTATATAAATAAAATTGAATTGAATTGAATTAAATTAAATCTGCTGTTGATGCCGTGCTGAAATTTCAGTCTACAATGGTTTAAGAAGGCTTGAAGGTCAGTACAGTAGAACAGAAACAATATTTCTTCCACTCAAACCTTCATACACACCGAGTCTTCATAGACCTGGCTGTGTGCACAGTGAGGGGGGTGCGGTCAAGCTGGAACGGGGTTTAGGTCTCTCTCTGGAGTATCCGGAGGCATTCTGTATGATTGTGTGACTTTGTGGTAACAGTTTAGGAAAGGAAGCCGGGTGTCAGAATACTTTTGACTGTAGAGCTGACGGCCCCCACCATGGAGGTGGTTTGTTTCTAGTTCAACTGTGGCTGAACTCTCAGAAGAGTCATGTCCTCTATACACGCTCTCAGCAAGGTCACGTCTTCGTCCTTGTGCACACTTACTCTCTCAACAAGGACATTTTCTTAGGGAGGTCACGTCCTCCATGGGCAGTCTCTCAGTAAGGTTATGTCACATATACAAATCCTCACTACAAGATCATATTTTGTATTTATCAAAATGATGATTATGAAGATAACAAAGATGGTAATGACAATGAATAGATGGTGATGATAATAATAAAGTTTCACTTCTTTTTCCTGTATCCTTTCCTGGTTCTTTCTGCTGACCTTTTCCATATATCTATTTCTGTATCTGTGTCTCTCACCTCCTTTTCTTAATCTCTCTCTCTCTATCTTCCCCTCTCTCTCTTGTCCTTGCTCGCTCTTCTCCTCTATCTGTCCGTCTCTCCCTCACTCTAAATGTAAATGATGATTCCTTTAGTGGTTCAGAAGTTGATGCTACATGTTGCCTGTCTCAAGTAAATTTGAGCAAACTGGAGCTCATGATTCTTATTGTGGCTGCACAACGTCACCCCTCCAACATTATGTGTCACAGTTGCTACGGCATGTTTGTGGGGAGAGCATGTGTTTGGTTTCATCCCTTTGTGGTCCTTTTTTACACCACTTGTGGTTTGTTCGAATGTTTCAGGATGGGTTTCATCCAAACCACCCCACCATGAGACATGTCCTTGTAGAGCTCGTGATTGTGCTCTCGTAAAGATGTAATGAGATCACAGACACCTGCAGGTCACATGATCTAGCTTTTGTAGAATGGTGAGATGCCTTACAACCCTTCTTCACGACTGAAGACCAGCACCAGTTTCTTCTCTGAGGTCATGACTGATGTCCTTCCTTCTTGGCATGATGCAGACACACACCTGAGAGCTCCACTGGTATAGAGCTACACACACTCCCTGATGATGAACTCGCCCTGTCCACTTTATTAAAGACACCTGGCTGACTTAATTCCTTCCTTACTGACTGAGGGTGTACTTAATGGCATTTTGCTTTTTGAAAACAAAATTATATATTATAATGAGTTATGAGTTAGTTGTTGTTCGTCTCGTGAGGTTTTTTGTGTTTATAGAAATAGGAACCCAATTGTTATATGAGCCTTATAATAAAAATTTTATGGAGGGTGTACTTTCATTCTTCTAGGACTGTGTCTGTACTTTTCAATGCATAAGTAACACACACACACACACACACACACACACACACACATTCACACACACATACAGTACTTAAACATTCATACACACCAGTGTAATTAGCACTATGGGAGAATTCCCAAACTGCCAAAAGCTAATTAAATCAGGTCGTGTGTGTGTGTGTGTGTGTGTGTGTGTATGCGGCTGCACTTTGGTTTAAAGGAGAACAGTAATTAAGAGCATGTGACGTTACCGATGTGCCATTTTTCACTGGAGACGTGCAGCAGCCACCACAGGCCTGTCCTATTTACACACACACACACACACACACACACACACACACACAGTCTTACTATCCTTGATAGGTTCTCAAGATCTTGCAGTTATTCAATCTGCCAATCATATGCAGGTGATGCAGGTGAGGAGCTCCAGGTAACGTTCACATAACCGTTTGCATCTCCTGCACTGTTACTATGGAAACCAATAACACACATTCAATCAACTCCACAATCAATCATGTTCTATAGCCTCTCTCTCTCTCTCTCTCTCTCACACACACACACACACACACACACAGACACACCCACACACACACACAAATACAAGCATGGTTGTGTGTGGTTTTGTGTGTGTGCGTGTGAGAGCAAGTGTGACCACATTCTTTATAATTGCACACTGAAGCATAAATATCCCACATGGTGGTGTGTATCTGTGTGTGTGTGTGTGTGTGTGTGTGTGTGTGTGTGTGTGTGTGTGTGTGTGTGTGTGTGTGTGTGTGTATGTGTGTGTGTGTGTACTCCTGTGGACAGTAATCCTACAAACAGGTGCCACTATTTTAGCTGCCTTCAGCGTGTGTTTCACTGCCACACACACACACACACACACACACACATGCTGAGTAAATTGTCGTTATGTCAGCCATTTGTCTTTGTGACACACTATACATTAATATTCACACAATAGTGTAAAGTGTAACACAAACCCTGTGCACGTGTGTGTGTGTGTGTGTGTGTGTGTGTGTGTGTGTGTGTGTGTGTGTGTGTGTGTTTAACTACGCATGATCCACAATGGATCTAAAGGCAGTATTTTATACACATGAATTAATCTATATTTTAACCACTAAGACCCCCCCCCGCTCTAAACCACACCCCTCCCCCCAACCACACAACCCACTCCCCTTACCTAAAACACACCCTTGCCATAAGCCACTCCCCCTTCCCCAAAACCCTTCCATACTCTAAACAACTCCCCTGTGCTAAAACCCTCCCCCTGTTCTAAATGATTCCCTCCTGAACCCCTAACCCACTACCCATCATTAAACCCTCCCCATGCCCTAAACCACTCCGCCTGTACTAAACCACTCCCCAGCTTTAAATTTAAAAAAAAAAAATTCAATATAATAATTTCTAACAGAACTCCATACAGGAACTCAGTGAAGGTACTGATAGAAATGTGAGCGCCGTGTCCAACAGAACCGCAGGACAGCGATAGCACACAGAGAACAGAGTGAGGAACAGATGGTCCCAGGCAGAGAGAGCGAGAGAACTGTGCAGAAAAATGGATGTATATTAGAGAACAAACGTTCTGATGGAATGCAGCATTAATCAGAAGGTGTCAGTGCGGTTCTGTCTGATTGACTTCATGAACACTCAGAACCTGATTCTCCTCTCAGTGGAGTCAGTTTAGAAACTCATGGTAATGTTAGAGTTACTTTACAAGCCAAAGGGTTGTTTATATTAATTATATAAGTAAACAAGTTAAAACCAAATAGCACACAGAACACTGGGTTAGCATTATACTGACAACATGCTAGTTCTCACAGGCTATCACATACACACTGTAGTGATCTCCGTGTGAACAAAACCTACCGAGATCAAGAACTCAACTCAACTCAACTCTACTGAACCTTCTGAGAAACTTTACCTTCGGGTATTTTGTAGCAAGGTTAACCTGGAATCACTTTTAATAACTCGTGAAACAGAATTAGAGCAACAAAGGAAACTGAATACACAGAAACCTGAGCTTCTGATCCTGGACCAGTGTTTCCTTCATCATGCCTCATTCATAAACCACTCTGCTGATCTGGAGTCAGTCCACTCTCACTAAGAAGCTCATGAATAACAACAATAATAATAATAAGAAAAAGATCTGATCAATAATATCAGCTCAGCAGTAACACTGCACTTGTTCTTCATCTCCTTATCATCTCTCTTTCCTCCTCCACTCCACTCAGCTCTGAAAGCTCTGCTATGGACTCATGTGCTGACATCAGCAACCACACACACACACACACACACACACACGACTCAGATCAGCAGGAGTCCTCGTACACCCACGCAGTAATAGCCTGGCTTCTGCACACACACCTCCATCACGTCACATGTGGCTCAATAATAATAATAATAATAATAATAATATGTTCCTTCAGGTTTTAACATAAAGTCCTCTCTTTATCTCACACACACTCTTGTGTCTAGTCATTAAAGTTAATAATGAGAGAAGATAACACGAGTTCAGCCCCTCACACACACACACACACACACACACACACACAGCTGAAGGATATGGCCACTCTGTGATCTTCTTGGCGTACTTCCGGACCAGGTTGTCCTCGCTGAAGAGGAAGAGAGATCTGTTGACGGTGAGACAGTTCTGTCGGACGGGGATGGGGTTATACAGCGCCATGGTGCGCGCTCTCTGCGCCATAGACTGCTTGTACACGCGCTGAGTCCCCTGTCGGCTCCCCCCTCGGGCCACCGGGCCACCGCCGGGCACACCGGGCTCTCCGAACCGCGCCATCCTGCGCGCGCGCACACACACACACACACACACACACACAGCAGGTCCGTTATGGAGATGCGGGAAGCCCCAGACCGCCGCACTCACGAACAGGGGAGAGACATCAGCGCTCTGTGATCCACACACACACACACACACACACACACCGGGAGGAAAGATCAAAGAGTTCCTGTTCACACACCTAGAGTTACCGGAAGCCGTCGTGTCTCGCGCTATAAAGCAGAAATGAAGTAAAGCACGAACCCGTGAAACGCCGCTGCTGCTTATCTTCCTCCTCCTCCTCCTCCTCCACAGCGCCGCGTGCTCATCCTCATCCTCACCGCTCAGCCGCGCGCCCCGAGCAAGAGGGGGACCGGCCCGATCAGCATCGCTGTACCGAACACCGGGGGCAGGGAGCGGGGCGGAGCGGGGCGGAGCGGGGCAGGGCGGGAAACACCGGGGAGAATTGATTTAATTCTGTCCCGTCCGCAGGAGCCGGAGAGGAGGAGGACGTGCTGATCCGAATCCAAACTCCCCGGTTCCGAATGGAGCTCAGTCACATCAGCGCGCGCTCAGGACATCAAAGCGTTTATCTCTCCGGATCCGTTTGTCCCCATGGCGACAGGAGCGCGCGCTCGGGAGCAGGACAAATAATAATAATAATAATAATAATAATAATTAAAGCCCACCGAATCAGACTGTGATTACTCCGTTATTTCGTTAAAAACCAGAAAAATAAAGCGGAAATAATCCGCATCGCCTCAGATCAGATCTGTAGAGCTCGAGTCAGGAGCGCGCAGAGGAACCGAGCTACACACACACACACACACACACCCCTCCTCTCCCTCCCCTCATCACACACACACACACACACACACACAGGCGCGCGCGCGCTGAGCTGGTTTCCCTGCAGGGATGCGGCTCGGGCTTCAGGGGAAAGATCAGAGAATAACTAGTGATGATGAAGATGATGATGATGTTGGTTCTAGTAGTGATGATGATAATGATGATGTTGGTGATGAAGATGATGGCGGTTATGGTGATGCTGCTGCTGCTGATGATGATGATGAAGGCTCAATGTGATCAGCTGAAAACCCACAGACTCTGGATCGTCACACAGATGTGGATCCACACTCCACCGGGTTGCCAGGTTGATATGACTGTTTCCGGTTTAAAACCCGCCCAGTTCAGGCTGATCCACCTCCACACTGTAACCCAATTACACCTGAAGAGCGTCAGATCTAATAAAACACAACATCTAAGAGCTTAGGCTGTGCAGGTTCAGCTTTAAATCAGTTCACGTTACACTCAGAAAAAACATCTGATTAAATTTAAATCTGAGGGAGGTGTGTGAGGGACTGCACAGGTGAGTCTCAGGTGTGTGTGCTGTCCATCAGGCTGGATCTGAGGGATTAGAGCAGATCACCATCACTCTGTAGCTTATCTTTGGCAGGAGGAGGCAGCGTGGCCAGACTGCAGTGATTCGGATGATCCGAGATCAAATTCTAACGGGGGTGGGGAAGTTTAGAGCGTGCGTGTTGCTTCCAGAAACACAGCATCGTAGTGATGATGTCAGAAAAGGGCGTGTTCATGATATGGAGGAGATGGAGGAGGTGAGTGGCGGAAAAATGGCGATGAGAACACATGCATACACATAGACACACAAACACACTGTAAAAGAGAGCTGCTTTTGTATTACAGCTGACTGCATTGTGTATAATATATAAATTATAAATATATAAATACATACAAATACATCATTGTTATTCAGTAAGCATTCAAACGGCAGTCCTAAAGGAAGCACCCGGTACTTCCCTTCACCCCCCCAACTAACCCTAACCCTAAATATATATATATAGCCTATATATATATATATATATATATATATATATATATATATACACTCAACAAAAATATAAACACAACACCTTTGTTTTTGCTCCGATTTTTCATGAGATGGACTTAAAGATCTAAAATTTATTCCAGATACACAATATTACTATTTCTCTCAAACATTGTTCACAAATCAGTCTAAATGTGTTATGGTGAGCACTTTGCTAAGATAAGATGCACTTACTGCTTTGCTAAGATAATCCATCCCACCTCACAGGTGTGCCACATTAAGATGCTGATCTGACATCATGAGTAGTGCACAGGTGTACCTTATACTGCCCACAAATAAAGGCCACCCTGGAATGTGCAGTTTTGTCCCACAGCAAAATGCCACAGATGCCACAAGCATTGAGGGAGCATGCAATTGGCATGCTGACAGCAGGAATGTCAACCAGATCTGTTGCTCGTGCATTAAATGTTCATTTCTCCACCATAAGCCGTCTCCAAAGGCGTTTCAGAGAATATGGCAGTACATCCAATCGGCCTCACAACCGCAGACCACGTGTAACCACACCAGCCCAGGACCTCCACATCCAGCAGGTTCACCCCCAAGATAGTCTGAGACCAGCCACTCAGACAGCTGCTGAAACAATTGGTTTGCATAACCAAACAATTTCTGCACAAACTGTCAGAAACCATCTCAGGGAAGCTCAACTGCATGCTCGTCGTCCTCATCGGGGTCTTGACCTAACTCGCCGTAACAGACTTGAGTGGGCAAATGCTCACATTCTATGGCGTCTGGCATGTTGGAGAGGTGTTCTCTTCACGGATGAATCTCGGTTTACATTGTTCAGGGCAGATGGCAGACAGCGTGTGTGGCGTCGTGTGGGTGAGCGCATTGCTGATGTCAATGTTGTGGATGGAGTGGCCCATGGTGGTGGTGCAGTTATGGTATGGGCAGGCATCTGTTATGGACGAAGAACACAGGTACCTTTTATTGATGGCATTTTGAATGCACAGAGATACCATGATGAGATCCTGAGGCCCATTGTTGTGCCATACATCCATGAACATCACCTCATGTTTCAGCAAGATAATGCATGGCCCCATGTTGCAAGGATCTGTACACAGTTCTTAGAAGCTGAAAATGTCCCAGTTCTTGCATGGCCAGCATACTCACCGGACATGTCACCCGTTGAGCATGTTTGGGATGTGCTTGACCGGCGTATACGACAGCGTGTACCAGTTCCCACTAATATCCAACAACTTCGCACAGCCATTGAAGAGGAGTGGACCAACATTCCACAGGCCACAATTAACAATCTGATGAACTCTATGCAAAGAAGATGTGTTGCACTGCATGAGGCAAATGGTGGTCACACCAGATACTGACCGGTTCTGAGTCCCCAGACCCCCAATAAAGCAAAAAACTGCACATTCCATTGTTGGCCTTTTATTGTGGGCAGTATAAGGTACACCTGTGCACTACTCATGATGTCAGATCAGCATCTTGATGTGGCACACCTGTGAGGTGGGATGGATTATCTCAGCAAAGCAGAAGTGCTCACTATCACACATTTAGACTGATTTGTGAACAATGTTTGAGAGAAATGGTAATATTGTGTATCTGGAATGAATTTTAGATCTTTAAGTCCATCTCATGAAAAATCGGAGCAGAAACAAAGGTGTTGCTTTATATTTTTGTTGAGTGTATATATAATTATTATTATTATTATTATTTATTTATTTATTTATTATTTATCCGGTCCTATTCCCTAAAGAGGCAAAATCGCCTTCTGCAGGTTTGTAAAAGGGCGGGCCGCCTAATTCTGCACGGCTGGCAAAGAACGAATAAATGGATTTGGCTCCTGTCACATTATAGGCGCGAGGCGGGCTTTGTTCATGATCCAGAGTCCAGAGTAACAATGGATAGAATTAAAGGTTGACGATTATGGCTCAGAGCCTAACGATGAGCGGCAAACGCTAACGCGAGAGCAGGAGAAGTGTTCCCACGAGCTCCAAGGACTTCAAAGGTGAATAATCTGAATACTGCCGTTTTTGCTGCACGCGCTGCCACGGCACTTTCATCTACACTAAGCACCAGATTTCGCAATCCAGCTATCGACAAGAAGTAAGTTCTGTGCTTGCTGTTAAGGCCCTTGTTTCCAGTCGGGGTAAGCCGACCAGAAGTCAGGAGTCACAAGGGCTTATGCCGAGGCTGCGTTGACAGATGGCTGGGCAGGGCCAGCTGGCCCATAGTACACTACCCGAACACAAAATTTCATAACAGTATAACTGTTACTTGGTGTCGTCTTATTAAATCTATCTCCAAATTCAATTAAGTTTTATTTGTATAGCGTTTTTAACAATTGTCATTGTCGCAAAGCAGTTTTACACAATCAAAGTAATTATTTAAAATTTGTATGGAATGTGAGTGTGTATGAATTAAAATGGTCAGATAGTCCCTGATGAGCAAGCGAGGGCGACACTGGCAAGGAAAAACTCCCTGAGATGGTAATAGGAAGAAACCGTGAGAAGAACCAGACTCAACAGGGAACCCATCCTCATTTGGGTGAAGCAGAAAGTAGAAATTGATCTGGATTCATTCTGTCTTTGTTATCTTTTGTTGAGTGGGTTAGACAGTTCAGCTATAACAGGTGATGTTAATATGGAGTCCAGGTAGTTATTGGAGACTCAGGTAGACTTTAGGAAATTTCAGTCCTGAACTATCAAGCAAATACAGTCGAGTCAAGTCCTCAGAAAAACAACTGTCAACACCAGTCGAGGCCAGAACCATCTTCATGGTAGAGTGAAACCTCCCCCAGACACCAATCCATGAGACGAGATCTCCCACCAGAAGCAGGGCACCAGGATGGGTCAGACAGGTCTGGAGGGCAAAGTGAGTCTGGATTACGGGCAGCTCAGGAACGACATGTGTAGCTCGACCGGAAAAGGGGGGGAGAAGGAAAAGAGAGAGAAAACAGGATAGGGGAGAGCAGAAGAGGAGAAATAACAGTTAGCTATGGTCGCAGTCACATACTGTATAATGTGAATGTGTATTTAGTGTAGAGTGCAAGCAGAGACTCCAGCAGGACTAACTATGACAGCATAACCAAAAGGGAGAGCCAGAAGGAAACACAGACATGAGGGGGAACTGAGATGTAAAGCAAACAATCACCCCACCATCAACAAACCTGAGTGATCAATTAGAGCATCTAAACATACCAGTTCACCATAATACTCTACGTCCATGAGTCCCCCAGATCTGCTCCTTTACCTAAGGCTAATCTATTCATAAGAAAAAGCTTGACTAAATAAATAGGTTTTTAGCCTGGACTTAAACACTGAGACTGTGTCTGAGTCCCGAACATTATTTGGAAGACTATTCCATAATTTTGGGGCTTTGTAAGAAAAAGCTCTGCCCCCAGCTGTATTTTTCTTAATACGCGGTACTGACAAGCAGCCTGCATCCTTTGAACGAAGTAGGCATAGCTAATCGTAAAACACTAGCAGTTCGCTCAGATACTGTGGCGCGAGGCCATTTAATGCTTTATAAGTCAAGAGTAGTATTTTTAAATCAATGCAAAATTTCACAGGGAGCCAATGCAGTGAAGATAAGATAGGGGTGATGTGCTCATATCTTCTGGTTCTAGTGACGACTCTCGCTGCTGCATTCTGGACTAGCTGAAGCTTACTTATGCATCTAGTTGAATAACCAGACAGTAAGGCATTACAATAGTCCAACCTAGAGGTGATAAAAGCATGAACTAGTTTTTTTTGCATCATTTAGCAACAGTATATTTTTTATCTTGGCAATATTTCTGAAGTGAAAGAATGCTATCCTGGTAATATTATCTACATGAGCTTCAAATGAAAGGCTGAAATCTATAATCACACCAAGGTCTTTTACTGTTGTACTCGATGGAACAGAAAGGCCATCTAAAGTTACAGTGTAATCTAAAATCTTGCTTCTAGCTGAATGCAGTTCTATGTCTAGAACTTCTGTCTTATTAGGATTAAGCAGAAGGAAGTTAATTAGCATCCAATCTCTTATGTCCTGCACACATCGCTCAACTTTAGTAAGCTGTTTTTTCTCATCTGCTTTTGCTGAGACATATAACTGTGTGTCAGCAGCATAACAATGAAAACTTATACCATGTTCACGGATTATGTTGCCTAAAGGAAGCATGTATAGGGAAAAAAGCAGTGGGCCTAAAACTGAACCTTGTGGAACACCAAACTCCACTAGAGAACATGCAGAATAATCACCATTTAAGTCTACATACTGATACCGTTCGGTCAAGTAGGATCTGAGCCAGGAGAGGGCTGTACCCTTACTTACTACCACATTTTTTAATCTGTGAAGAAGAATACTATGATCAATGGTGTCAAAAGCTGCACTGAGGTCGAGTAATACAAGCATGGTTACATGGTTACCCTGATCAGAGGTCAATAGGATGTCATTTACTACTTTAACGAGTGCTGTCTCTGTGCTGTGGTGAGGCCTAAATCCTGACTGTTACAGTTCATGTATGCCATTTCTATGTGGTTATGAGCATAGCTGCTCCGCTACTATCTTTTCCAGAATCTTAGAGATAAAGGGGAGGTTTGATATTGGCCTATAACTGGACAGCTGACAGGGGTCGAGGTCAGGTTTCTTAATTATTGGTTTGATAACTGCTAATTTAAAAGATTTTGGAACATAACCAATGCTGAGTGAGGAATGAATTATTTTAAACAGGGGTTCTGTTATTGCTGGTACTATCTGTTTAAGAAAATGTGTTGGTACAGGATCTAATATACAAGTTGATGAATTTGCAGAAAAAAATGAGTGAAATTAGTTCATTCTCTTCAAGGGGAGTAAAGTATTCTAGGTTCCGATCTGACATGGTTAGTTTAACATCTGCATCAATTACATTGTCCGGTTTTAAAGCCTCAATTTCATGCCTAATATTTACAATTTTATTATTAAAAAAGTTCATAAAGTCCTCACTATTGCATGATGTTGTTGTGGAGATTTCTGCAGTGGTCTTATTATTTTTGTTATTTTCTATAAGAGTGGAGAGATATGTTGATCTAGCTACACTAAGAGCTTTTCTATAGTTCAGCATGCTCTCCTTCCATGCTATTTAAAATACTAACAATTTAGTTTGACGTCATTTACGTTCTAATTTCCAAGCTGTCTGTTTTAAAGTGCGCGTGTGATCGTTATACCAGGGAGCTAGTTTCTTATCTCTAATAATTTTACTTTTAACTCGAGCTACATTATCTATGTTATAACAGAACGTTGACTCTAAATATTCAGTCGCCTGATCAAGTTCTGTGGGGTCAGACGGTGATCCAATCAAAGTTGTTAACTCTGGAAGATTAATGATAAAGCTCTGTGTGGTGGTTGATGTGAATGTACGTTTAATGCGGTAGCAGTGCTGTGCGTACATTATCTTTATGACAGACTTTAATTGAGACAAGATAGTGATCTGATATAACTTCAGACAACTTCAGACAAATTCTTCTGTTAACTTTTTCGAACCCTGTTGACAACCACTTCCGTATGAAATACTCAACTATGAATAATTTTTCCTCCGTCAAAAGAACCATTTTTAACAACAACAGCACAACACAACTTTGTTTTCACTACTGGTAACACGTATGGTTGGAGCTATGCCAGGTCTACAAATGCACATGCGCATTCGAGATTCTCAAGACTCAGTTCTTTATATTTTGGTGCATACCATGTATATATAATAGATTTGTTAAATGTAAATGTAAAGTATTTCTTTCAACAATATTTTTATTGATTTTAAACAGGGATATAACAGGGTAAACATGTAATGTTTCAATATACTGTAAATTTTATAACCCCCTTATGAACCCTATAGCACCCACCCCACCCCACCCCGACTCCAAGCCAGCTTTACATGCATAAGAAAAGCTAGACGCCAGGCATTTAAAAAAAGGGAAAAAACTAAAAAAAAAAAAAAAGAATATGGAGCTGGAAGTTTTTTGGTTCTGCATGCAAAAAAAAGTGAAAAGAAAACAAACAGACAAACAATTAAATAAGAAGGGAATCAAACTATAAATGTATATGAAAAAAGCCAAGGAAGGGCCCCCACACCTGTTGAAATTTCAAGTCTAAATAACGGTTTGAGTAGTGGATCTTCTCCAGGGACAAACAGGACATAATATCTCTGAGCCACTAGGCGTGAGTGGGTGATGTGGCAGCCTTCAACTTGAATAAAAGAGAACGCCTGGCCAGGAGTGAGCTTAGACACTAATCCTTTAGCTTAGACACTTATCCTTCTCTCCAGTGATACCAAAAAGAGCGATCAGAGGGTCGGGTTCAAGGTTGCATTTCAATATGTACGACAAAGTTTTAAAAACATCCCTCCAGAATTTTTCCAAATTCGGGCATGTCCAGTACATATGAATAAGAGACGCCTCTTCAGTTTTACATTTATCACAGCAAGGATCAACATCTGGGTAGAAACGGGAGAGTTTAAGTTTGGAAAAATGAGCCCTGTGTACAACCTTAAACTGTAATAAGGAGTGGCGGGTACATAAGGAGGTTAAGTTGACAAGCTTAAGAATTGAATTCCAAGTATCATGTGACAGTGACAGACATCTTTCCCCCAAGCAGTTTTAATTTTACACAAAGGGGTGTAACTCGAACCCATCAATCCACCATAAATATTGGATATTAGGCCTTCAGCCAGCAGGGACAATTGGAGAAGATTATCTAGAATGTTTTCAGCAGTGTCTTACTTGCAATCTGAAAAAATGAGAATTGGGTAGGTTAAACCTTTCAGAAAGCTGTTCAAACGATGCAAACCTATGGTCAACAAACTTTGCAAAGCTTGATGCCCTTATTGTACCATTCCTGAAACACTGAATCATGTAAAGAAGGTAGGAAGAGATGGTTAGAGTCGTTAGGACTGGACAGAGAGAAGCCCAGAAGACCGCTGTGCTTTCTGAACTGAGCCCATGCTCTCAAGGTATGCCTAATAACTAAATTGTTGATTGATTTAATTGAGAAGATGGGTAGTGCAGATCCAAGGAGCGCAGAGACAGAGAGATTTTTTACAGACTTTATCTCCATTTCCACCCAGGCAGGCCGTTTAGGTTGATTATGAAAATATCAAAATATGGAAATAAAAACAGGTACAGACTGGAAAAGATATAAAAATTTAGGAAGAATACTCATTTTAATGGCATTAATGCATCCCACCAGGGACATGGACAGTGGTGACCATTGTCCCAAGTCCTATTTTGTTTAGCTCAACAACCTAATGAAATTTTCTTTAAAAAGGTGTTTATGTTTCCTTGTAATTGTAATACAGAGATAGGTAAACTGATTTTTCACTATGTTGAAAGGAAAATTGTGCATACCAGTTGTTAGTGCTGTATTATTTATCAGAAAGAGTTCACTTTTGTGCAAATTCAGCTTATATTCTGAAAAATAGCTAAATTCACTAAGCAATGACAGCACAGGTGGCAGGGAGAAGATTGGATTTGATATAAAAAGTAGAAAGTCATTTGCATAAAGGGAAACTTTATGTTCTTCTCGCCGCCTCCAAATCCCAGATATATCCCTACAACTGCGGAATGTGATTGCTCTTGTCTCAATGGCGAGGTTAAAGAGTAATGGGCTAAGAGGACACCCCTGACGAGTTCCCCGCTGAAGGCCGAATGGTTGAGACTGCTGAGCATTTGTCAGAACTGAGGCAATAGGGCTTGAATATAATAATTTAACCCAAGTGATAAAACTTGGACCAAAATTGAATTTTTCTAAAGCTCTAAATAAATACTCCCATTCCACACAAACAAAAGCCTTTTCAGCATCCAAAGAAAGGACACACTCAGCGTTCCCCTCTGATGGTGTGTACAGGATATCCATAAGGCGTTGAATGTTAAAGTAAGAATAGCAATTTTTGACAAAACCGGTCTGGTCCTCAAATATAACTGAGGGTAGAACATTCTCTAATCTACGAGCCAAGACTTTAGCAAGGATTTTAACATCCACATTAAGAAGAGAGATGGGTCTATATGAAGAGCACTCTGTTGGGTCTTTATTCCTCTTTGCTATGAGGGTGATGCGAGCCTCATTAAATGACGCGGGCAGCTTATCTTGCTTAAAAGACTCAGATAGAACCAAAGCTGGTTGTGGTGCAAGGTATAAGGAGAATAATTTTAAAAACTCTGCAGGGAACCCGTCAGGACCCGGGGACTTACCAGATTGCAATAATAAAATAGCTGAAATTATTTGCTCTTGTGATATGGGTCTTTCTAATCTTAATCTAGAATCAGGGGACAGTGTTGGGATATCTAGTTGAGTCAAGAAATTCTCAACTGAACTATGGTCCTTTGGGAACTCAGAAGTATATAATTGAGAATAAAAATTCCTGAATGCATCATTAATTTTAGAATGATTGGTAGTAATGGTACCATCCTCCATCCGGTGTGTTGCTGTGCTCTAAATTCTCTTAACTGACTAGCTAAAAGTTTCCCAGATTTGTCACCATGAATGTAAAATTGGCTCCTACTCTTTAATAATTGATGTTCGATTACACGTGTTGAGATAAGTTCAAACTTACTTTGCAATTCTACAAGTTTTTTATACAAATCAGGGTTTTGAAATAAAGCATACTGCTCATCAATTTCTTTAATTTGGTTGGTCAAGTCTTTTCGCTTTTTATATGCCTTCCTTTTCATATTTGCAGTGTATGAAATTATCTGTCCCCTGAGGTAGGCTTTCAGAGCATCCCAAACAATTAAACATGACACTTCAGATGTTTCATTCATGTTTAAGAAAAAAAAATATCTGGTCTTCCATAAATTTAACAAAACTGTCCTCTATCAGTAACGATGAATTAAAACGCCAATGTTTATTATTCTGAGGGAGATCGGGGAGCTTTATAGACATAACAACTGGAGAATGATCTGATATCACAATGGTCTGATAAGCACAAAAATTAACCATTGGGATCAATTGATTATCTATAAAGAAATAATCAATTCTGGAAAAAGTATTATGAACATGTGAGAAAAAGAAGTATTCTCTCTTTTTTGGATTAAGGAAGCGCCATATGTCAGAAATACCAAAGCTGCAAAGATAGGACTGAAGTAGCATAGCGGATTTACTCAGAGGTATAGGATTTGGAGATGACCTGTCAAGTGATGGATCTAAAAAGCAATTAAAAGTCTCCCCCAAATATGAGGGAGTAATGGCTCAGATCTGGTGGAACAGAGAAGAAATGTTCGAAGAAGGAAACATCATCATAATAAGGGGCATATAAATTAGCCAACACTACATTAGTATTAAATAACTTCCCTAAAACAATGATATAACGATCATTTATATCCGCAATAACATTATGATGTTTGGATTAATGAGAATTAAGGCACCCCTAGCTTTGGCCTGAAAGGTTGAGTGGTAGTGCTGCCCTCCCCAACGTGACATAAGGTGAGAATTAACAATTTACATTTCTTGTAAAAATGCGATTGCAGTGTTAAGTTGTTTAAGGTGTGAGAGCACCTTTCTTTTCTTGACCGGATGGTTTAAACCCTTAACATTTCAGCTCACAAAGTTTAAAGTACTATTCATTCTCCCTAAGAGGAGATGCAGGTAGATAAACACAGATAATAATAAAATGCCTGGCGTCAGCCTTAAAACAAAAGTGTATAACACATGTAATACACCATGTACACTGAACTAACACAATACTGGCTTTGGAAATCCCCCACCCCTGGCCCCCTGGCCCCTCTCCCACACACCCCACTACCCCCCAACAGACAAAGATAGCTGCTATCAAACAAAGCAGCAAGCCATTCTTCCATTCTCCACCTAACCAATCTTCCTGCCGCTAACAACACCATCTTTAGCTCCGACGCAATTTACATAAACTAAGAATTAAGTATACAAATAAAACATTTCACCACTTCAATACTGAAAACTCTTAATGAGAGAAAAACACAAAACAACCCCTCCCCCCACGTCACATTGTAACTCTAAAAACAAACAAACATGTAAATCACATGTGACTTAAAATGGAGAAAATAATAATCGAAAAATTATAATAACAAGTACACATGTTAATATTATTACCTGAAAAAAAGTAAACATGGCTAGATTTAAAGTTAAAAAAGGGTACTTTCTTGAGAATTGTAGTATTAAAAATAAACAATCCTATAGTGCACTACGTTATTTTCGGCAGACTATATGTTTCTGCGCCTCTTCTACCGAGCGTAGCCATCTCTTGTGTCCGGTGGAGAGAGTTATCCAGAGCCGTGCTGGATACAGGAGAGAAGGCCGGAGTCCACGGTTGTATAACTCAGTCATAACGTCTCTATACTCGGCTCCCTGGATTAAAACTTCGGGAGCGTAGTCTTCCACGATACGAACCTGCTGACCGCCGTATTCCAGCTTCTCTCTCCGCCGAGCCTCATGAACCAAAAGGTCTTTAACCTGGTACCGGTGTACACAGAAAATGACGGGCCGAGGTTCAAGTTCAAGTAGGCTTTATTGTCATTACAACCATATACAGTTAGTACACAGTGAAACGAAACAACGTTCCTCCAGGACCAAGGTGCTACATGCAACATAAATTTACAACATAAATTAACATAGACACTAAACTAGCCAAGAGACCAAGAGACCTAGTTAGCTAAACCAAGAGACCTAGTTAGCTGGCTAGCAGAGACAGGACAGAGAGACCTAACATAAATTACAACATAAATTAACTAAAACTAACTAGGTAAGTATAACATTTTTATAGACAACATAAAGTGCACGTGCAAATGTGCAAACAAGAGCAACAACAAATGGAAGGGCGCAACCACGACATAACAGAACATAAAATATGGTGTTGAGGTAGTGGGTAAACACAAACATTGCTTAAAACAGCAGCAAGAATTGAGGAATTAGTGCAAAAAGTAGTCCAGTAATGATCATTGTGCAAAAGAGATAAACAGTGAAGCATTTACAGGTTGGTGTGTACGATAATTTGGTGGTGTAGGTCAGAAAAAAAAAACGGATGCACAGTCTGGATGTGTGTGCCCAAATGCTTCGGTACCTTTTTCCAGATGGCAGGAATGTGAAGTGTGTGTGAGAGGGGTGTGTCCGATCAGCCACAATGCTGGTGGCTTTGCGGATGCAGCGTGTGGTGTAGATGTCTTCAATTGAGGGAAGAGAGACCCCGATGATCTTCTCCGCTGTCCTCACTATCCGCTGTAGAGTTTTGCGGCCCGATATGGCACAATTCCCAAACCAGACAGTGATGCAGCCACCCAGGATGCTCTCGATAGTTCCTCTATAGAAGGTGGTCAGGATCGGTGGTGGAAGCTGGGCCTTCCTCAGTCTTCTCAGAAAGAAGAGACGCTGTTGGGCTTTCTTGTGTAGGGAACTGGTGTTAAGGAACCAGCTGAGGTCCTTCTCTAGGTGGACACCCAGGAATTTGGTGCTTTCGACGATTCCCACAGAGAAGCCGTTGATGCTCAGCGGAGAATGGTCGCCTTGTGTCCTCCTAAAGTCAACAACCATCTCCTTTGTCTTGTCAACATTTAGAGAACATTTAGGTTGTTGTCTTTACACCAGTCCGTTAGCCTCTGCACTTTCTCTCTGTACGCTGACTCGTCGTTCTTGCTAATGAGACCCACCATGGTCGTGTCATCAGCGAACTTAATGATGTGGTTCAAACTGTAAGTTGCTACACAGTCATGAGTCAGCAGTGTGAACAGCAGGGGACTGAGCACACAGCCTTGTGGGGCCCCAGTGCTCAGTGTGGTGGTGCCGGAGGTGCAGTTCCCGATCCGTACTGACTGAGGCCTACCGGTCAGAAAGTCCAGGATCCAGTTGCAGAGGGAGGTGTTCAGGCCCAACAGGTTCAGCTTCCAAATAGGTTGTCAGGGGATGATAGTGTTGAATGCTGAACTGAAATCTATGTACAGCATTCGAACATATGTGTCCTTCTTGTCCAAGTGTGTGAGGGCAATATGTAGTGTAGTGGAGATGGCATCGTCCGTTGAGCAGTTAGGACGGTACGCAAATTGCAATTGGTCCAGTGAGGAGGGCAGCAGGGTCTTGATGTGTCTTGTGAGAGCCGCTCAAAGCACTTCATGATGGTGGGTGTGAGTGCAACGGGACGGAAGTCATTGAGGCAGGACACAGTAGACTTCTTGGGCAAGGGGACGATGGTGGTGGCCTTGAAGCACGTGGGAACGACGGCGCTGCTCAGAGAGATGTTGAAGATGTCGGTGAGAACATCTGCCAGCTGTTCAGCACATTTTTTGAGCACTCTGCCTGGGACGTTGTCTGGTCCAGCAGCTTTACGTGGGTTGACTCTGTGTAGAGTTTTCCTCACCGGCTGCGTAGAGTTTTCCTTCATCAGCTGTAGTGAGACACAGCACCTGGTCATTCGGAGGAGGGGTGGTCTTTCTCGCCGCCACGTCGTTCTGCCTGTCAAACCGAGCGTAGAAGTTGTTCAGCGCATCTGGGAGGGAGCTGTCACTGTCACAGGCAGGTGATGTCATCCTGTAGTTTGTGATGGCTTGTAAGCCCTGCCACATGTGCCGTGTGTCGCCTAATCCACGGTTTCTGGTTGGGTCGTAAGTTGATGCTCTTGGAGACAGTGACGTCATCGGTGCACTTGGTAATGTAGCTGGTCACTGATGACGTGTACTCCTGCAAGTCAGTGAAGTTGCCCTAAGTTGCAGCCTCCCTAAACATGTTCCAGTCAGTGCTCTCGAAACAGTCCTGAAGAGCAGAGATGGCTCCTGCTGGCCAGGTTTTCACCTGCTTCAGAACCGGTTTTGAACACCTGACGAGTGGTCTGTATGGTGGAATTAGCATAACAGAGATGTGGTCTGAGTAGCCGAGGTGGGGGTTCTGCACGATATGCGCCGGGGATGTTTGTGTAAACAAGATCCAGCGTGTTTTCCCCTCTTGTTGCAAAGTCCACATACTGATGGAATCTAGGAAGCACTGACTTGAGATTTGCATGGTTGAAATCTCCAGCAACAGTAAACAGTCGATCCGGGTGTGTATTTTGCAGTTCACTGATCTTTGTATACAGTTCCCATAGCGCTTTCTTAGCATTAGCGCTAGGTGGAATGTACACTCCGATAAAGAAAACAGTGGTAAATTCCCATGGTAAATAAAAAGGTCTGCATCTAACAGTCACAAACTCCACTAGCGATGAGCAATAACTAGAAACTAGCACAGAGTTCTTGCACCATTTCGTGTTGATGTAAACACACAAGCCGCCACCACGAGTCTTACCACACAGAGCTGCATTTCTATTGGCGCGAAATGAGGCTAGCCCGTCTAGCTAAATAGCGGCGTCCGGTACTCTGTCGCTGAGCCATGTCTCCGTCAAAACAAAGACACAGCAGTCTCTAACCTCACGCTGTGTAGCCTGCTGGAGTTGGATGTAGTCCAGTTTATTGTCCAGGAAGCAGACCTTAGATAAGATGATGGATGGGAGAGCCGGCCGGCTAGGGTTTGTTTTTAGCCTAGCACAGACTTCCGCCCGCTAGCGGCGCTTCCGCTTCCTCGCGCACCGCTTCCGATGACCCTTCCTCCGGCCTCCGACATCAGGCAACGGCAAGGCTTCAAGCTGAGGTCGCATAGCTTTTCCTGCAGCTCATCGTGGATATCATTAACCGGGTTATTTAGGTTGAAAAGTGTCTGGCTGTTGTATGTACGGACACCAGTTGCAACGATATCCATACAGATAGTAAAATAAATGCGCTACACACAAAACGTAAACAACGTAGCACCATTTTGGCTCCGGAGCGGCCGCTGCGTGCTACTGCCGCGCCCTTATCTTGGATCTCTGACCTGAAGCAGGTTTGGATGCAGGTATACGGTGGGCTCCATCGTATGGGTTTCACTCCCAAACACCTTGCACAAAAATTTTGAGAAGAACTCGTAGAGAGTCCACCTTTAGTACCCTCCGGAAGACCCAGGACACGCAGATTTTGTCTCCTGCTCCGGCCTTCTAGGTCCACGACTTTGGCCGTTACCTTAGAGTTACATTCCCGAAGTCCGGAGCAGATGTTCTTCAACTCACTCACATGCTGGCTCAGGTCATCCGTAGCGAGTTCTAGTGAAGGTAAGCGCTTGGTCCTCTACTTGGACTTGAATTTGGTCTAGTTTACTTTCCAGTAAACTAAACGATGATTTAATTTCAGCCGCTAATGCTTCACGATGTTTATCTAACAGAGCAGAAATAGCCTTGACTGTTAGAGGGGTCGCAGTGTCGTCCTTTTTCCCGGCTTTAACACTCTTGGTAGCCATTATAAAAGAAAAGTAGATAGCCGTGGGGTAAAGTATAAAGTTAATGTAAACCAAAGATATAATTTAACATTCAAAGGCGAGTAAGGAAGTAAAGAATCCAAAAATTGTCAGAGTACCTAACTAACGCGTCTACGCCATGTGGCTGCTAACTGGAAGTCCTGTAAAGTATTTCTTTGCGGTCCTTAATGGAAACATCTCGACCCACTTGCTGCAAGTGTAATCCACGACCACCAGCAGATGTTCGTTGGGCCGGGACGAATGCGGGAAAGGACCCATGAGGTCTACCCCCAACATGAAACCAGGTTCCACTACAGGCGTGCTTTGCAGTAGACCTGCCAGTTTAATTATTGTTGGTTTGTACTTCTGACAGGTGATACATTTCTTACAATATTCCCAGACCTCTCGACGTATCTTTGGCCAGTAGGCAACCACCAGCAGCCTCTGCAGGGTCTTCATCCATCCCAGATGACCACTGAGAGGGTTGTCGTGGACGTACTGCAGATATTGGGGTCACAGAGACAGTGGGATGACCAGCTGGAGGAGACTACACCCAGCCTGCTTGGGAATCTGATGATACAGGAACTGGTTTATTATGCAATAATGGATTTTTTAACATCAGGATCCAACCTTGCCTCTTTCCACAGCGTATGAAGTGTCTCGTCCGCCTTCTGGGCTTTCTCCAGCTCTTCCCAGTCACAGGGCAGACCCCATTGCAGATCATTGACTCTGTGCATGACCAGATGGGGGTTCATGATTTCTCCCTCCCAGCGTCATGACAGGGAATCAGGTACTGTGTTGCATTGCCCCTTCCCACGAACCACAAACTTGAATGCCTGCAGTCTAAGCACCCATTGGGTCAGGCGTGAGGAGGGGTTTGGCTAGTTGAAAACCCAAGTCAAGGCGGCGTGATCTGTAATGATATTAAATGCTTTTCCCTCCAAGTAATAACGCCACTTCTCCACTGCCCATACTACTGCCCGACACTCTTTCTGTGATGCCAAATATCTGGTTTCAGCTCTGTGCAGCAGTCGGGAAGCGTAGGTAATCACGTGTTCTCCATACTTGAAATCTTGGGTGAATCCACCTTAAAAGGGTGGCTGAAGTCAGGAGCTGTTAAAACTGGAGTGTTCTGCAGAGTTCTTATATCTTCAAAGGCTGACTGGCATTCGGGGCTCCACACCCACTTGGCTCCTTTCTTCTTCAGGGCGTACAAAGGAGCAGCACGATTTGAGAAGTGGGGGATGAACCGGTGGTACCAACCAGCCAGACCTAGAAAGCGCTGTAGCTCCTTAAGGTTGCAGAGTACAGGGTAAGTTTGTATCGCTGCTTCCTACCTTCAGTTTTTATGCCTTCAGCAGATGTGACGTGTCCTAGAAAGGAGAGGGATGACTGGCAGAGGTTTCAGTTTTTCAGGTTGAGTGTAAGACCAGCAGCTTCAAGGAGTGTGATTATTTATCGGAGGTTGTTAAGGTAGGAAGTGGTATCCTTTGAATAAACAATGATGTCGTCGATATAAACGAAGCAATACTTTCCGATGGCTTATGCCAACACAGAGGTCATATGTCTCTGGAAAGTTGCTCCGGCATTCTTCAGGCCCAAGGGTAGACGGAGGAACTCGTACTGATTGTTTTTGTTGAAACACTGTTTTTGGGATGCTGTCCGGATGCATTTCCACCTGCCAATAGCCACTTCGAAGGTCTAATGAGCTGAACACAGGAGCCCCGTAGAGTGCCTCCAAGATTTTGTGGACCTGTGCATAGGAAAGCCATCCAGTGGCGTTTTGCTGTTGAGGGCTCTAAAGTCCACACAAAAACAGGTTCCCCTGTCCCTTTTACCCACCAGCACGACCAGGGCGACCCACGGCAAGGTGAATGGCCTGATACCTGCTTCCAGCATCTTGGCGACCTCTTCCTCTACTACCTGCTGTTTATGGACGGGTATAGGGTAAGCCTTTTTCCTGACCAGTCTTTCATCAGTGGTGTATATTTGGCGGGTTATGGTCTTGGTATGACCAATTTGGCCATTAGTACAACCGGTCGGCCACTCTAACAATAGCTCCTGCAACTGACCCTTATGATGCATTGCTAACCAGACTGGAGATGATAGACTCGGAGGCATCTGACAATTGAGGTAATGGATAAGCTACAAAAAGGGAGACTTGGTCGTGAGTGGATGTACATAGCGGGAAGTATTCACCGTCTCTACCCAGGATAGTGTTGGAGCGTTGGCTAAAATTAATCTGTATGCCTGCGTCCGTTAAAAAATTTAGCAGGGGAAGGTAAGATCATGATCTTTCATGATAAAAAGACAAACCTCTGTCTCTACCCCTTGTAAGGAGCACCGGGCATGCAGTTTGCCTATTGCAGCCTGCACCAAGCCATTGGCTAATGAGAACGATTGTCTCTTTGCAGACTGCCACCTTTCGGTTGTTTTTTTTTTATCCTTCTCCACAGGGTCTCGGTGATAAGGGAGAAGGTGCTGCATGTATCGATGACAGCTGTACAGGACACATGATTTAAGGTACGTCGCACCAATAACAGAGAAGGGCTGGCCTGGGCTATGCCGAGGCTGGTGTGTCCTTTCTCCTTCTCATATGTTTGGGAGTAAAAATGGGGTTTTGCCTTTGTCTAAAAGCTTTGGCGACATTAAAATTTCTCTCCACCAGGGTTCTAATTCACACCAGTTCACTTGTGTTGTTGACTGTGCTCCGCAGCAGGCTGGCAATGCGGGGGTTACAGTTCCTTAGCGTTGCTTGTACAATTTTTCTTTCAGTCATCTCCGGTTTCCACCTCAGACAGAGAGCGCGATACTGAAAGGCAAAATCCCTTATGCTCTTGTCAAGGTGCTGGATTCACGCTCTCAGGCGCTTCTCGGCCTCCACTTTGTGGTCTTCGGTAAGGAATGCCTTCAGCAGCGCCGATTTAAATGATCTCCAGCTCCGGACACTGTGCCTTTCTGCGGTCCACCAGTCCTTAGCAGTGTGGGTGAGTACAGACGGGAGTGTAGCTAATATGTCGCCATCGGAGAGCGAATGTAAGGCTAAATATTCCTCACACCATTTCACGAAAATAATTGGGTCTTCTCCCTCAGTACCGCCAAACCTAGGGAACTCCCGCTTCACTGTCGCCTTGAAGGTAGGAGCGTGTGAGCAACTACTGGGAGGCGGAGGATGAGGACTGAACCCAGGCCGAGAGAACGGACTGGAGGTCGCAACCGGTCGTGACCGGTCAAGCACCCATCATAGCCTTTAGTTGAGAGTCCGGCCTATTCATGCATTCCATCATGGAACGGCCTACGTCGTTTAATTGATCTTCACATTGTTTTTTTTACTGTACTGGCACATTAGTTGCATCTCTTCTTGTACACTCTCCAGCTTGTGCTGGCTCACTAAAATGTCTGCATTGCGGTTGCGTTGTAGCTCCCCCACCTGATCAGACAGCTCTCCTGGGAGAGTCTATTTTTCAGTGTCTGTAAAGCGTCTCCAGTTGAATAAGGCGGGTCGCCAGCACCATAGAGATGAGACTTTGGTCATCTTCAGTGTCGACGGGAGGAGGAGGAGGCAGCTGATATACTTATTTAATAAACAGAATGATTAACCAAACCCTGAGTGATGTTTTGCAGAGTCTAAAATGGTGTAAGAGAAGGCTGGCTAGGTAACAGCTAACAGCACTAATAACCATACAAAAATGTAAATTAAACACAATATATACTGTATATAGCTCTGATGGCCCCACCTTGGGCGCCACTGTAACAAACTTGCTACTATGTACATTAAAACAATAGCTAGCCATTTGCAGAAATCAGGAGTGCGCACTGCACACTGCTGCTGATGTGTTCAATCCCAAGGGACAGCCGATGCACCAGCTCCTGGGAAACACACCAAACACAAACAAAGAATAGACAAAAAAATACCTCATGTGTTAGGAATAATAATATCCTGCACTCGGGTTTACAAAAACATAGCACTCGGGTTTACAAAAACATAGCATCAGTTTTAGCTTTTGGCATCTAGCATTAGCATCTGCCTGTGGTATGGTTGCTGTTACCTAGGTCTAGCCTCTCTTCTTCTTTTATAGGATTTGCACAATTAGCTCCCACAGCGCCCCCAATGGCCAGGCAACCAGGCAACCGCCTGTTACACAGTGGCTTATCTTAAGTGTTTATCTTAAAAGTAATTTATTTCAGTAATGCAACTTAAAAGGTGTAACTAATATATGAGATATGAGATGCTAAGCAAGATAGTTCAAGCTGTGATTTGTCATAATTGATACAGCTCATGAAAACTCCAAATCCACAATCTCAGAAAAGGAAGAAGACATGAAGTGCTCCAAAATCTCCTGGTAGACGGCTGCGTTGACCCTGGACTTAATGTTAAAAAAACTGTTGTTTTCATTAAAGTTGTTTTTGTAAGTATATTGTTGTTCTCCTCCTGAGGAGCAGCCCAACCCTGGTGGGCAAAAGGACAGTTGCTCTGCGAACTTTCGCTGTGCCCTGTGCATGTCCACTCTATATATACTGTGTGTGTGTCTTGCTGTGCTCTTTAAAAATATTAACATAAGCAGATGGTGTTGGGAAGGTGGCATGTGAAGCATGGTGTAAGAGTGAACTAGCGTTTTCAACTTCTGCCAACTTTCTAGTGGTCCTGTTTTTTTTTTATTAGGCACAATTAATTAATGAACATCTGTTATCAACAGTGAGCACACAGCATTAATAGCTTTATTTGCTGTTGTGTGGAGATGTTTATCTCATGGCGTGGTGGAGGAATGGAGGCTCACCTATACCCCACTGGTAGAATGTGAGTTAGAAGAGAAGGAGACATTCTGGAGTGAGTTAGATGAAGTGATGCAGAGCATCCCCAGAGGTGAGAGAGTGGTGATTGGTGCAGACCTCAATAGACATGTTGGGGAAGGAAACAGAGGTGATGAAAATGTGATGGGCAGGTTTGGTCTTCAGGACAGGAATGTAGAAGGACAGATGGTGGTGGACTTTGCAAAGAGGATGGAAATGGCAGTAGTAAATACTTTCTTCCAGAAAAGGCAGGAACATAGGGTGACATATAAGAGTGGAGGCAGAAGCACCCAGGTAGACTACATCTTTTGTCGATATTGTAATCTGAAAGAGATTAGTGACTGCAAAGTGTTGGTAGGGGAGAGTGTAGCCAGACAACACAGAATGGTAGTGTGTAAAATAACCCTGGTGGTGAGAAAGGTGAAGAGGACAAATGCAGAGCAGAGGACAAAGTGGTGGAAGCTGAGAAAGAAGGAGTGTTGTGTAGTCTTCAGGGAGGAGTTGAGACAGGCTATGCCTGGTCAGGAGGTGCTTTCAGTTGACTGGACAACTACAGCCAATGTGATCAGGGAGACAGGTAGGAGGGTACTCGGTGTTTCATCAGGTAAGGCAAAAGTGGACAAGGAGACTTGGTGGTGGAACAGAGAAGTCCAGGAGTGTATACAGGGAAAGAGGCTAGCTAAGAAGAAGTGGGACTCTGAGAGGACTGAAGAGAGTAGACACGAGTACAGGGAGATGCAGCGAAAGGTGATGGGAGAGGTGGCCAAACAAAGAGCATATGAGGACTTGTATGGATAGTAAGGAGGGTGAGGTGGATCCGTACAGGTTGGCTAGGCAGAAAGATAGAGATGGGAAGGATGTGCAGCAGGTTAGAGTGATTAAAGATAGAGATGGAAATGTACTGACAGATGCCAGGAGGGTGATGGGAAGATGGAAGGAGTGCTTTAAGGAGTTGATGAATGAGAAAAACGAAAGAGAACAAAGAGTAGAAGAGATGACTGTTGTGGAGCAGAAAGTAGCAAATATTAGTAAGTGAGGTGAGAAGGGTGTTAAAGAGGATGAAGAGTGGAAAGGTTGTTGATCCTAATGACATACCTGTGGAGGTATGGAAGTGCTTAGGAGAGGTGGCAGTAGAGTTTCTAACTAGTTTGTTTATCAAGATATTGAAGAATGAGAGGATTACAGAAGAATGGAGGAGAAGTGTTTTGGTGCCGATTTTTAGGAACAAGGGAGATGTGCAGAGCTGTGGCAATTACAGAGGCATAAAGCTAATGAGCCATACAATGAAGCTGTGGGAAAGAGTAGTGGAAGCTAGGTTAAGGGCAGAGGTGAGCATTTGTGAGCAGCAATATGGTTTCATGCCTTTTTGTTTGCTCTGGTGATGGACAGGATGACAGATGAGGTTAGACAGGAGTCTCCATGGACTATGATGTTTGCAGATGACATTGTGCTTTGTAGCGAGAGCAGGGAACAGGTGGAAGAAAATTTGGAGAGATGGAGGTATGCTCTGGAAAGCAGAGGAATGAAGGTTAGCCACAGTAAGATGGAATACATGTGTGTAAATGAGAGGAACCCAAGAGGAACGGTGAGGATACAGGAAGCAGAGGTAAAGAAGGTGCAGGACTTTAGGTACTTAGGGTCAACAGTCCAGAGCAACGGAGAGTGTGGAAAGGAGGTAAAGAGGCGGGTACAGGCAGGTTGGAATGGGTGGAAAAAAGTTTCAGGTGTGTTGTGCGATAAAAGAGTATCAGCGAGAATGAAAGGAAAGGTGTACAGGACAGGGGTGAGACCAGCGATGCTCTATGGCTTAGAGACAGTGGTACTGAAAAAAAGACAGAAGGCAGAGTTGGAGGTAGCAGAGCTGAAGATGTTGAGGTTCTCTTTGGGAGTGACAAGGATGGATAGGATCAAGAATGTGTTTATCAGAGGAATGAGTTTTATCAGACAACCCATCTTAGATGTTTTGGAGATAAAGTCAGAGAGGCCAGATTGAGGTGGTTTGGACATGTTCAGAGGAGAGATGGTGAATATATCGGTAGAAGGATGCTAAGGTTTGAACTGCCAGGCAGGAGGTCTAGATGAAGACCAAAGAGGAGATTCGCTGTGGCCACCCCTAAAAGGGAACAGCCGAAAGACAAAAAAGAAGTTATACCGATGACACGCAGTTGTATGTCTTAGCAGAGCCAGATGACTAAAACCAGGTAATAAAGTTGAGCAATGTGTGAAGGACATAAGAAATTGGATGTTAAATAACTTTCTTCTGCTTAATCCTGACAATACAGTAGTATTTAGTACTAGGACCACATGGAGTTAAAAGTAAGCTTTCTAATTACACATTAACTCTTAATGGCCTTTTTATTTCATGTAAAACATTAAAAGACCTTGGTGTGATTATAGATTTAAATCTTTCATTTGAAGCTCATGTAGATAGCATTCTTTCATCACAGAAATATTGCCAAGATAAGGAATATGTCGTCCTAGGTTGTACTATTGTAACGCAAACCTGGTTCTTCAACTAGATGCATAAAGCTTCAGTTAGTCTAGTGTCCTTACAAGAACCAGAAGATACGAGCACATCTTATCCACACTGCATTGGCTCACAGTAAAATTTTTCATTGATTTTAAAATACTACTTTTGACATATTAAACATTAAATGGTCTTGCGCTGCAGTGCCTGAGTGAACTGCTAGTGTCTCACAATTTGCCACACCTATTTCAATCAAAGGTTGCAGGCTGCATATCAGTACCATGTATTATGAAAACTACAGCAGGAGGCAAAGCTTTTTCTTTTAAATTTATATAATAGGCTTCCAATTAATGTTGAGGACTCCTACAGTTTTGTACCTAAGCCTCCAATAAAAAACTGGACTCCATATTAATTTAAACACATCTCCTGTAATATTGAACTCCCAGTCTCTAACACACAGTATGACTGCAGATCAATCCCTGCTATCCGTTATCACTCAAATGACGATGAGTTTCCTGTTCAGTTTGGTTCCTCTCAAGGTTTTTTCCTATTGCCATACCAGAGAGTTTTTCCCTTAGCAATGTCGCTCTCTCGTTGGTCTTTCTTATCAGGGACAATCTGATCATTTTGATTCATACACACACATTTTCTTACATTTCATACACATTTCCATCATTTTTAGGATTCAGTAAAGCTGCTTTGCAACAATGACCATTGTTAAAAGCGCTATACAAATAAAATTTAATTGAATTGAGTTAAATAATCAAGATCTGGCCAAAAATCTGACCTCGTACTCACAAGCTTCTTCAGCATGTGTAAACTAAGACCAATGCAAAAGTTTTTTAATGTGGCAATTGCAGGAAAAAGGGCCTCCCATCTTACCAGGTGGTCTACAATAAGAGTTCCAAAACAAAATCTGGGAAAGTGAAGTGGAAAAGATGTATGCCAGGTTGTCTCAGTCGACCGTGTGTCCTGCCTTAGCTGTCATACAGGGGAGATGGCTGGTTAAAAACCTGATCGCCTTCATGTTGTGGCAGCACCTCACTGGTCTTGAACTCCCAAAATCATGAATTAGGAAAGGTTAAAAAATGGTGGCGAACATTTTCTGAACTGGCGATTACTGGACTTGAGCCTTTGTGCTATATCTTCCTTTACAGGTGGGGAAGGAGGGCTTGATTGTCCTGTCCTTTTGGGTCAAAACCTTCTGACTGCAGGCAGCACAGAGACTGATCATTGAAAAAGGGGTGGCATGGACTTGTATGGCCTGTCTTACTCCAACAGATTGAAGGTCTAAACTATAACACACGCTTGTTTTTGCTCAACCTATCTGAAATGGACTTCAACTATAACACAATTTTACTAGTCCGTATTGAGAGCCTGGACATCAGTTCTGAAGATCAGCAGGACCACCTTTTCTGAGCACTGGAGTGGAGTCATTATTTCACAACCCACTCATGAAGTCTAGAATGCTGTCATCAACATATGTTTGATACCGTTTTCACAGAGCAGAAATAACCTAAATTAATAATCTGAGGCAGAGTAACACACTCAGAGGAAAGTGCTAGCCGCTCCTTCCGCGTGCGCGAGCTCACAGATGTCCCTGATTGGCTGTAGAGCTGTGATTAATGTGGGAGCGCAAGTACCTCTCATCCCTCCCCCCTGAGAGGGCTTGGACAATCAGCTCCCTCTGTTCCTCCGGCTGTGAGAGGAAAACAGCATCACTCGGGGTTCGAACCAGCAATCTCCGGATCATAGGGCGAGCGCTACCACTGCGCCACTCGGAGGCTTAAATACCATTTTTTTAAAGGTTCAAAGACGCCCCCAAGAAAAGCACATAGCTTCTCTATATCAGCAAATAGTACACAGGGCCGTGGCCAAGAACAGACACATTATCTGTTCTGTGGAAGAGAGAAAACAGTAGACCAGGATTAGGGATTAAGGCTATTTTCATTGTTTGCAGCTTGGTGTAAAGGTTTGAAAAAAAATCTTTGTATAAATGACCAAATGAGAGTCAAAAGGGAGTCTTTGTATAGATGACCAAAAGAGAGGTCTGTCCTCTCAAATGGCGACCACTCGACGGGAACAGGCAAAAGACTAACAACAACATGCAATGATTACAATTACTTTTCTGCTCATTCTTTTTTCTTTTTTCAATATAGCTATTTATTTATTTAAAAATGGGGATACACAATAATAAAAAAAGGATTGTCAAAGTCTCTCTCTCTTTCTCTTACTCAAAGTACATTACTGGAGACTTGTGGGGAGTGTGTGTAATTCGGTCCTATGGTCTTGAATTTATTAGTATCGGGTATCTTCAGTGTGCTTTTATCTAGGTTCTGATCTGAATCCATCTCATTGTTATTCTTTTAATTAAAAATTACTGACTGCATATCACATATCTGTCTCTCTCTTTGTCTGTCTTTCCATTCCTCTTTACACACTGAAACACACTTCTATCTATCTGTACATTACTATTGTATCTCATTTTTCTCCCATTTAAAACAGCACTCAATGTTCCAAAAACTTCATTAAAGCTTGTTTTTTTCTCTCTTTCTCTCTTTTCCTTTCGCTCTCTCACTGTCTCTCTCATTCATGCAGACTCACAACCTAACACACACACAGAGGCACACACGGTTGGGTGTTTAGTGCTTAATTGAAAGTGTGTGTGATGAATCAAGCAGAATTGGGTTTTGCCCGAACAGCAGTGCTCAGCACGGGAGAAACTAAGAGAGAGAGAGAGAGAGACATGTAGAGGAATTAATAGCCTAATGTGCACATTGCAATTTATTTCTGTTTAACAACAATAAAAATAATAATGATAATAATAATAATAATAATAATAATAATAATAATAATAATAACGTGATGCGATGAGTGTAATAAGTGTGTAGTGTGATTAGTGAGGTACATGAGTGTGGTGTGTGATGTGATAAGTGTGGTGAGTCTAATGAGTGTGATGAGTGTGATATGAGGATTATGATGTGATGAGGGAGATAAGTGTGAGGTTTATAACTGTGTGGAGTGTAAGGAGTGTATTGTGCTCAGTGTTGATACAATGAGTGTGATTGTTGATGTGAAGAGTGAGGTGTGATGAGAGTAAGTTAATATTTGTGATGGTTTCAGGTGATTAGGGTGGTGAGTTGATGAGACTAGTTTAATGTGATGAGTGTGATGGGTTGATGTGATGAGTTTGATGACTTGAAGGAATGGGTATGATGGGTTGGTGCGATGAGGGTGGTGTGATGAGTGTGGTTTGAGGAGTGTGATGCGATGAGTGTGAGTAAGTTGATGTGATGACTACGATGAGTTGACTGTAATGGGTTGATGTGATGAATGTGGTGATGGTTTGATTGCCATAATAATTAAAATAGGGGTACAAGCAGGGGTACAAGCAGCCTTGCAGGTGCAAAGCCCACAAAAATAAGGTAAACTCCTCAACATTCCTCTCCATGGAAATCTTTAGTAAAAGGTAAAAAATTTACAGTATGCGTGATTAAGAAGAAATATGAGATAAATGCAATAAATGCAAAATGCAGGCATTTTAAGATGGCACCAGTTAGGTCGACTGCCATCAGAACTGCTCCGACCTCTTTTTTTTGTTTGTTTTTTGTTTTTTAAATTAACTTTCAATAACAATAACTGATAAGTTTTTCACAATTGAGTTTAGGTATGATAGAGATACTCCTATTTCTATTGGTTTATAATGTACAATTTGGCCTTTTTTAACCCTGAATCCAAACTGTCCGAGTCAGATCCTAAGGAAAAATAATGGGACGTGACTCAAAGCAGCGGCCCCGGGGGGAAAAAAACCAGCCCCAGAGCTTAAGGAAGATGGCGGCGTGATTGGATTTTGAGTCTGGTTCCTTTCAAGGTTTCTAACTATTAACATCTCAGGAAGTTTTTCCTTGCCACTGTCGCCCTCGGCTTGCTCACCAGGGACTATCTGACCATTTTGATTCATGCACACTCACATTTCATACAAACTTAAATAATTATTTTGATTGTGTAAAGCTGCTTTGTGTAAAATGACAATTGTTAAAAGCGATGTGCAAATAAAATTGAATTGAATTGAAAATTGAAACAGAAAGTTCTGGCTCAAAAGGAGGTTGCACACTATTGCAGCTCTGATGACATCATCTTGTTTACGGAAGCAGTTGTGGGATTAATCGGGATATTAGCGGACCATTAGAACTTTTCCCAATCAGAAGCTGTGGGTGGATAAAACCGTTTACACCACTGCTTATAACGCGGGACCTGCATCATCGGGTGACAGGAACACGTATAAGGCCACGTCATACAACATTTAGAAAATGGTGAAGGAGGTAAAGCAGCGCTACAGGAGAAAACTAGAGTTCCAATAGAGAGAATGTAGGAGCCTAAGGTAACTGACTATAAAGCACCAACATCCAGTATAACAAATGCATACATGTCTCTGGCAGACGAGAACAGCTTCTACACTCACCTGGACACTGGAAAGAGGAATTATGTTAAAATGTCTTTGTCGACTACAGTTCAGTGTTTAAGACTATAATTCCCTCCACACTCACCACCAAGTTGGAGCACCTGGGACTCATTTCTGTGTCAGTGGATCTCCGATTTCCTAACTTAGAATAGAATATCTTTGTCATTCCAAAAGTAACAATTAAAAAATTTGTTTTTAAAAGTTTGTCATTAACAAGTACAACGAAGTTAGGTGCAATCCCTGTTTCAGAGAGATATATACATGCAAATAAATAAAAAATAAATATAAATAAGGAAATGTAAAAAGCGAGCTAGCGTGTGTACACTAATACCAAATATGAGTTGTACTCTAAATGAGCTAGGTTAACAACCGTCCATTGCATAAGACATTATCGCACATAGAGGAACCTAGCATTTGTACACTGTAGTATCAAAACATGAATTATATTAAAAGTGAGATAAGTACACAGCGTTTAATCTGCATAAAATATTTTGCACATGAGTCCTTATTTCACAAGAATTAAAATGAGATGTAGGTGAAAAAAATGTATTGTCATTCAATGCCCTGATAGCAACAGGGTAGAAACTGCTTTTTAGTCTGTTTGTCTTTGTTTTAATGCTCCTGTATCACTTGCCTGATGGCAACAGTTCGAACAGATCAACAGGGTGTGAGGAGTCTTTTGAAATGTTTTCCGCTTTCCTGAGGCAGCGAGAGTGGTGCAATTCATCCAACGAGGGTAAACAACAGCCGATGATCTGGGCAGTCTCTACTATCCTCTGATGTGCAGCTGGAAAACTACACGAAGAGGCAGTAGCACAGGATGCTCTCAATGAAATGGCGGTAGAAGGACACCAGCAGTTTTTGAGAGACATTTTTTTAATAAGGACTCTCAGGAAATAAAGGCTCTGCTGAGCCTATTTTGCCAATTCAGCTGAGTTCACACCCCAGGACAGGTCTTCAGTAATGTGAACGCCACGGACACAGAAGTCTGACACCCTTTCCACACAGTCCCCACTGATGTGAAGTGGTTTGATGTCCATTTTCCTTTTCCTGAAATCCATAACAATCTCCTTGGTCTTTGCTGTGTTCAGGAGCAGGTTTTTGTTGGTGCACTACGCTGTCAGCCACTCCACTTCGTGCCTGTAGTCAGACTCATCTCCCCCAGAGATAAGCCCCACCACAGTTGTGTCGTCTGCAAATTTGATGATAGTGTTGCTTTTGTAGGCGAGAGCACAGTCATGTGTATACAGCGTGAAGGGCAGGGGGCTCAGCACACAGCCCTGGGGGGAGCCAGTGCTGACGCTGATGGCTGAGAAGATGTGTGGGCCCACCCTGATCCTTTGTTTGCAGTCTGTCAGGAAGTCCTTTATCCAAACACAGGTAGAATAGGGGAGTCCCAGGTCCGACAGCTCGCACACCAGTCTGTGGGGGAGGATGGTGTTAAAAGCAGAGCTGAAGTCAATGAAGAGAAGGCATGTGTAGTTCCCCTGATGCTCCAGGTGGGACAGGGTAGCATGAAGAGCTACGGCTACAGCATCCTCAGTTGACCTGTTTGCTCTGTAAGCAAATTGGTGCTCATCCAAGGTGGGAGGGATGAAGGACATGATATGACTCCGGACCAGTTTTTTAAAACACTTCATTAGGACTGGGGTGAGCGCTACTGGCCGATAGTCATTCAGGCAGGTAATGGATGATTTTTTTGGTAAGGGGACTATGGTGGAAGATCTTAGACAGGGTGAAACTGAGTCCTGGGACAGTGACAAGTTGAAGATCTTTGTGAAGACCCCAGCCAGCTGTTCTGCACAGTCCCTCAGCACACAGTGCTGAACTCCCTGCCAGACCTGCCTGCTGTTGTTGCTATCCAGGTGCTGCTCAATCCTCTTCCTGTAGTCCCCCTTGGCCTTCCTGGTGCCTCTCTTCAGGTTGGTGCATGCCGTGCTGTAGGGGGCCTTGCTGCCAGACCTGAAGGTGGTGTGTCTCTCCTTTAGCAGCCGCTGGACCTCCCTTGTATTTCAGAGCTTCTGGTTGGGATAGACCCGGGTGCGTTTCTCCACTGTGGCTGTGTCCATGCAGGCCTTGATGCAGCACAGTGCACTGTCTGTTAAATGAGTTTTAGGACCAATTTTTCTTTTGTAAACATATAACAGATAAGTATTTCATACAACCGTATAATATATTCACTCGAAACGCGTTATATCATTTTCGTATAAGTTTATATCGTAAAGGTTTTAATTGTTTTGCAGCACACCGCTTCTAGACGGCTTTCCATTAGCATCGCTAGCCCGTTAGCCCGGCTATCACAAGTTTGTTTACGCTCTTTCACACCGGTTATTTCTATTTTTAGACACCATGTCAGTTGTGTCTCTGCCTCTGTGTGCAGGTGAGGATACATTGGAGCTGCACTCGGTGGACTTGGAGATGGAGGCCGTGAAGAAGCTGATCCGCGACCTACAGGTGAAGCTGGCCCGGCTACAGCAGCGGTAAGCCACGCTGGAATCGTCGCGGACCGACGCTCACCTGTCCCAGGTAAATTCTCGGCATGAGAATTTTCCGACAACCTCAACCCCGCGTGCTTCTCTGCCCAGGTCCAACGCACCGAGGACGCAGCCCGCCCAGGTTTCCTTCACCCCGGCGCCGGGATACCACGGGGCCTGGATACTACAGCAGCGGAAGACGCGCGCCAAGCCCCGGGCGAGGACCTTTCCTCCTCCGCCACCACCAGTCTTCGAAATCTCGACCCGAAACCGGTTCGCTCCTCTCCGCAAGACGGCGCACGACGTGCTGGTCATCGGAGACTCCATCGTCCGGCACGTGCGTGCTACCACGGCTAAAGGTAAGGCGTACACTTGCTGTTTACCTGGTGCACGTGTTCTTGATGTTGCTGCACAGGTGCCTGCGGCCCTGAGGAAGAACATTTAAGCTGTGGTTCTTCATGCTGGCACGAACGACATCAGGCATTGAGACAGACGGAGATCCTAAAGAAGGACTTCAGGAGCCTGGTTGAGAAGGTCCGCAGCACATCGCCCACAACAAGGATCGTCGTATCTGGACCACTTCCGACATTTCAGAGAGGAATCGAGAGGTTCAGTAGATTATTTGCCTTTAATGAATGGTTACAATCTTGGTGTCAACAACAGAGATTACCCTTTGTTGATAACTGACAACATCTCCAGGACACTATGAACCATCTGACTGGCGGTAAGTCATACCTTATATTCTTTGGATATTAGCCACAATACAACTCACCATACTAATAGATGCACACATATAGCTTGTCCTATAAAAACTGTGTCTGTTCCCCGAATAGTGAGAAAAAAGAATAAATTTGTTAAATCTGCCCGAAACAATCTGATAACCATAAAACCAGAAAAAGGCCAAAGAAGTAATCAAAATCTACCTCAAAAGTTTGGACTTCTCAACATTAGATCCTTTGCGCCTAAAGCACTTATTGTTAATGAAATGATCTCGGATTATTGCCTTGACGAACTCTGCCTCACCGAAACCTGGCTTAAACCAAATGAATATATTGGTCTGAATGAGTCTACTCCGTCAGGATATTTCTATAAGCACGAGCCCCGTCTAACTGGTCGTGGTGGTGGTGTCGCCACTATCTACAATGATGTACCCACTGTTACTCAGAAAATAAGGCCCAGGTTTAACTCATTTGAAGTGCTCATCATTAATGTTGCACTCAGTAAAATACATATTAAACCCGCGCTATATTTTACTCTGGCCACCGTGTACATATGTCGATTTTCTTAAAGAATTTGGACATCTGCTATCAGACCTACTGGTTAACTCTGACAAAGTGTTAATAGTAGGAGACTTTAACATTCATGTAGATGATGCTAACGACGCTTTAGCACTCGCATTTATGGATTTACTAAATTCCTTTGGGTTTAAACAAAATATAAATCACCGCTTTAATCATACGCTAGATTTAATTATATCCCATGGTATAGATGTCTCTAATATAGAGATCTTACCTCAAAGTGATGATATCACAGATCATCACCTCCTGATATACACTCTACCTGTAGAACAGATTAGCTGTGTCTCCCCACATTATCAATTTGTTAGAAATATGAATCCGACCACTAAAGACAGATTCACAAGTAATCTGCCGGATCTGTCCCAAATTCTTATTAGACCCCTAAATGCAGATGATCTAGATGAGGTAACTAGCAGCATGGGCACTATTTTCCCAGTACATTAGACACTGTTGTTCCCGTCAGATTAAAAAAAGTCAGAGATAAAACACTTGCACCGTGGTACAATAGTCATACTCACGCCCTAAAGAGAGCAACCCATAACCTCGAGTGAAAATGGAGGAAAACTAAATTAGAAGTTTTTCGAATTGCGCATAAAGACAGTATGTGCAGCTATAGACCCTAAAAACTGCTAGGACTGAGCATCTTAGCCAACTGATAGCAAGAAACCAAAACAATCCCAGGTTCTTATTTAGTACAGTGGCTCGCCAAACAAAACCTAAGATGCCCGCAGAGAGTATCCCATCACAGTTTAGAAGTGAAGACTTTATGGACTTCTTTAATGAAAAAATCAATAGTATCAGGAAGAAAATAACGGAGGTTCAACCTCTAATAGTATCTCACGATCAAGTTCAGCCTAGAGCTTCACATTTAGATTTTCAGTGCTTTACAGGTATAGGACAGGAAGAGCTGTATAAACTTCACCCCAGCTAAATCAACAACGTGCCTGTTAGACCCAATACCAACCAGATTTTTAAAAGAAGTGATGCTTACAGTTGGAGAGCCACTTCTAAACATTATTAATTCTTCATTATATCTAGGTCACGTCCCTAAACCTTTGAAGCTGGCAGTTATTAAGCCGCTTCTTAAAAAAATCTAATTTGGACGCGAATGAAATAACAAATTACAGACCGATTTCAAACCTTCCGTTCATATCAAAAATATTAGAAAAAGTAGTATCAGCTCAAATATGCACATTCTTGCAGGAAAACAACATCCTAGAAGAATTTCAGTCAGGTTTCAGGCCCCATCATAGTACAGAAACTGCACTAGTTAACATTGCGAACGACTTGTTTTTAGCTTCAGACCAAGGCTGCATCTCAATACTAGTTTTACTTGATCTTAGTGCTGCATTCGACACCATAGATCATAATATTCTCATAGATCGTCTACAAAATCATATAGGTATTCAGGGGCAGGCATTAAAATGGTTTAGATCATACCTGTCTGATCGATACCATTTTGTAGATCTATATGGAGTACCGTCTGATGTAATGCCAGTGAAGTATGGGGTCCCACAAAGGTCAGTTTTAGGACCTCTGCTGTTCTCAATATACATGCTTCCCTTGGGAAACATCATTAGAAGGCATGGGATTAGTTTCCATTGTTATGCTGATGATACCCAATTATACATCTCAACAAAACCAGATGAAATACCCAAGTTGTCTAGATTAACCGAGTGTTTCCAGGACATAAAAGATTGGATGACCAATAACTTTCTTTTACTAAATTCAGATAAGACAGGGATATTACTCATCGGCCCAAAAACCAGCACACAACAGCTTTCACAATTCAGCCTGCGTTTAGAAGGATGTACTGTTACTACCAGCTCAACAGTAAAAGACCTGGGCGTAATATTAGAAATCTTAGAAATATTGCCAAACTTAGGAGTATCCTATCCGTATCTGATGCAGAAAAGCTAGTTCATGCATTCATGACCTCCAGACTGGACTATTGTAATGCATTACTAGGTGGTTGTCCTGCATCCTCAATAAACAAGCTACAGTTAGTCCAAAATGCAGCCGCCAGGTTTCTCACTACATCCAGAAAATATGATCATATAACACCTATATTATCATCCCTGAACTGGCTACCTGTTCAATTACATAGAACTAATTACTAATTAATAGAACTAATTACAAAATAGTACTATTTACATACAAGGCTTTAAATGGTTTAGCTCCCACATACCTAACCAGTCTTCTGATACGCTATAATCCACCACGTCCCTTAAGATCACAAAACTCCGGACTTCTGGTAATTCCCAGAATTTTAAAATCTACAAAAGGGGGCAGGGCATTTTCATATTTGGCTCCAAAGCTTTGGAATAGCATACGCGTAACTCATCCCATAACCTCATACTCCAGTACACCTATCCTGAATGGCAACTACGCTAATTCTCTCCATCTTTTTTGTATTTCTCTACCCATTCCAAGGCATCTGGAGATTGTGCCAGCTTTAGTAGACAAAGGCCAACCCTGCGAGGTTTCTAAGGCATCTTGAGAAGGACCTGCTCCAGCTAGATTCTGCTTTATGATGGCTGGAGCTACCATCCTGCTCCTGTGTTTCCAGTGATCCAGTCGCCATCTGCCCTCTGCACCTACTGCTGAACTGAATCTACACAACTTCTGTTATATTGAACTTTCACCTGCACAACACACTTTATGTTATTTCTATCTGTTATCACCCAGACGAGGATGGGTTCCCTGTTGAGTCTGGTTCCTCTCAAGGTTTCTTCCTATTGCCATCTCAGGGAGTTTTTCCTTGCCACCGTCGCCGTCACCCTTGGCTTGCTCATCAGAGACATTTCATTCATCATTCATTCATCTCATTATTATCTAGACACATTTTTCTCACACACTTCCAAATATTTTCTTTTCTTTTCTAAAAAAAAAACAACAATTCTTTAATTTTTTGTGAAGCTGCTTTGAGACAATGACCATTGTTAAAAGCGCTATATAAATAAAATTGAATTTAATTTAATTAAAATTTTAGGTCAGAATGTTCGAAAATGTCCCAGTTAGTCCTGTCAAAACAGTCCTGCAGCTGCAGAGAGGCATCCTCAGGCCAGGTTGTGATGGACCGCATTAAGGTTGGAGCAGATTTTCCGGGGAGGTGTATGCAGGAATCAGCAGCAGTGACATGTGGTCAGACTAAGCCAGGTGTGGAAGCTGTTTAGCTCTGGAGCCCAGCTTAATGTTCGAGTAGAAGTTACGTAGCGTGTTAGCTCCTCTAGTAGCACACTTTATGTGCTGGTGGAGTTTGGGGAGCACTGTTTTTAAATTTGCGTGATTAAAGTCCCCTGCGTTAATGAACGCTGCATCAGGATACCGACTCTGTTGGCTGCTATTGCTGCTGTGTAATTGTTTTAGAGCCGAAGAAGCGTTAGCTGCCGGTGGTTTGTAAACAACAGTGATCATCACGACGTTGAACTCCGGCGGTAAATAGATCGATCTACACTTCACAGTCATGTACTCCAGCTCTGAAAAGCAATGGCTGACCGCTATTACTGCGTTCGTGCGCCAGTTGTTGTTGATATAGACACACACACACACCCCTCTGCTCTTACCAAAATCTGTAGTCCTGTCATGACGCCGCAATGTGTAGCCTGTTAGCTCGATGACCGAGTCCGGTATGAATGAATGAAGCCAGGTGTCCATGAACACCAACAAGCAGCTGTTGATCGCGTTGTTTGTTGCAACCTGAAGCCTCAGTTTGTCCATCTTGCAGACCACTGACAGTAGGAATCGACAGACGGTCTTAGCCTCCCTCACCCTCACCTGTCTGGTTGTTCAACTTGGTGCATAAACAAGCTTTAGTTAGTCCAGAATGCAGCAGCGAGTCTCACTAGAACCAGAAGATGCGAGTACATCACACCTATCTTATCCTTACTTAATTGGCTCCCCGTGAAATTCCGCATTCATTTTAAAATACTACTTTTGGCATATAAAGCACTAAATGGTCTCGCGCCACAGTATCTAAGCGAACTGCTAGTGACTCACGATCCGCCATGCCTACTTAAATCAAAGAATGCAGGCTGCTTGTCAGTACTGCGTATTATGAAAAATACAGCAAGGGGCAGAGCTTTTTATTACTAAGCCCCACAGTTATGGAATACCCTTTCAAATAATGTTCTTGCATCTGACACAGTCTTAGTGTTTAAGTTTAGGCTAAAAACCTATTTATTTTGCCAAGCACTTTTGTAAATAGATTTGCCTTAGGTAAAGGAGCAGGTCTGGGGGACGTAGAGTCTTATGGTGAACTGGAATATTTAGATGCTGTCGTCCCCACTCTTATTGATCACTCAGGTTTGTTGACGGTGAGGTAATCGGTTGCTTTACATCTCAGGAAGCCCTCATGTCTGTGTTTCCTTCTGGCTCCTCCCTTTTAGATATGCTGTTATATTCAGTCCATACATAGTCCTGTGGCCATACCTAATTGTTATCTCTTTCCTTTTACTCTCCCCTCTCCTGTTCTCTCTTTCCCCCTACTCTCTCTGTCGAGCTACACATGTCGTTCATGAGCTGCCAGTGTTCCAAAGCCCCTCTCTGCCCTCTGGACTTGCCTGACTCATCCTGGTGCATCTCGTTCCTGCTTTTTCAGGGAACAGGGTTACAGCAAAGTAACCCGAGATGTTTCCTTTCAAAAGCTACACTTGATGCTGTGTGAAAACGCTATGAGAATGAGAATACCAACGCCGCCGCACTGCAAGTGTCTGGATCCCCAAGGTTGTGTAGCGTGTTCGCACAAAGGCCAAGCAGGTCGCAGAGCTAGCTCTGGAAGGCTGACTCAAGGACCCATGAGCCCGGAGTAGCATGAATCCAAACTATTGTACCCTTTATAATCTCCTTGCTTTTAGCCACAACTAAAACTGAATCTCATGTGCAGAGGCCCAAAGGTATCACCGTGGACAGAGCTGCCATGAGACCTAAAATCTTTGAAAGTGATGAACAGTCACTTTCTGGCCTAGCTTGGTTTCTTTCAGGGTGTTGGAAATGGATTCGACACACGCAGGAGACACCTGTGCCCGCATTACGATCGAATCCTACGCGACACCTAAATATGTTGTGTTCTGAGCAGAAAAGAGAACGCTTTTCTGGCGTTGAGTCTCAATCCTAAGGAACGGAGATGAGCTAGGATGACATCCTGATGTCGAAGCACTAGCTCTTGAGACTGAGCCAGAATCAGCCAGTCATCTAATGTGTGGGGTGAGATAGACCGAATGGAAGGACCCGATACTGGTAAGCTTCGCCCCCGAAAGCGAACCCCAGGAACCTTCCTGTGTTATGGCAATATTTTCATGTGAAAATATGCGTCCTTCAGATTGATTGTCACAAACCAATCCCTTGGTTGGATTTGAGAAACTCACTTTGACATATTTTGAACCTGTCTCTTTTTTTTTGGATAGCGGTTAGCCTGCGAAGATCTAAATACCAACTGTAGTAGCCTGATTCTCTGTCTGGTAGGGGAACATTTACATTTAGGCATTTGGCAGACGCTCTTATCCAGAGCTACTTACATTTTTATCTCATTATACATCTGAGCAGTTGAGGGTTAAGCGCCTTGCTCAAGGGCCCAACAGTGGCAACTTGGTGATTGTGGGGTTTGAACCTGGCATCTTCCGAACCATAGTCCAATGCCTTAACCACTGAGCTACCCCTGGCCTGAGCTAACATGTTGTATGGCCCCTTTTCCAGCAATGTCTGTAACTCCAGAGTCAGCAGATTCGCCCTTTCCGGTTTGACGGAAGTAGAGACCACGCCATTGAAACGCGAAGGGCAGTGTGAGAGCTGGATCCTGTAGCTCTCACTACAGTGCTTAGTACCGAAGGAGATATACTTGGCAGTAGCTTCCAGGCTGCCAGTTTCTCCTAAAGGGGCAAAAGTCTTAGCGGTTAGACGAGGGAGGGTGTCAGATGTTCGGCATCCTGAAACATGACAGGAAAAGACCGAAAAACTAACATTTCTTGCAGAGCGGTGTTGTCCGAAACACCCGTGGGTAACAGCGTCGCCAAACAGGAGGAACACACGATTCTAATTCTTGATTCCCGTGAGATTTAGCCACACCACCATCCCAGCCGTAAAAACAGCCAATAGTACGGGCTGTCTGCTTTGTTGCACGAAGAGACAGGTCTGTGGCTCTGCGTAATTCCAGGAACGACATTGAAGAGCCCCACTAATGCTTAAGTCTTTCAGCAGGTTAGCCTGGTAAGCCTGCAAAACCTCCATGGTGTGCAGTAGAGCATCAGCCTTATCAGCTGCCTGAAAGCTTTTTCCCACCAGAGAAGATGTCAGTCTACGTGGCTTGGTGGGGCGTTTGTGCTTTTTTAGGGAGGATGATGTCCCCGGAGAGATAACCGTGCTGTAGCGCGGCCACATAAAGGGGCATTTTAAGGAGCAGGGAAAGGGTTACGGAGCTAATGCGGCTCACCTGCGCAATGAAATTTGCCCGATCTGGTTTTACTTGTCCCCATAGACCGTGTTGGTCACAGGGAAAGCTCTCGCGAGCATGCGCGATCGCAACGCGAGGGAACCCGGAAGTGGCGTCGGGTCACGTGTGCCGGTATAAAGCCGGAACCGGCAAGCGACTCGGGACGGAGAGATGAAGACAGCGCGCTGCAGGTGGAATAGAGAGAGAGCGATTGGTTGTTGTTTACCGTGGATTACTTTCCTTGGACTCACATCAATACCCATCTCGTTCCGTTTTCTCGTGCTCCCGGACTTTCCATCTTAACCGGTGAGACCGAGCCATCTCTCCCGTACACCATTTCACACACAACAATATCATTGACTCTGGACTATCATACACACATACACACACGCTTACACTCCACCCCTTTGTTTATATTTGTATATATTTTGTATATATTGGTTTTTGGTGCACCTTGTTTGTTTGGTTGTTGTTTTGTTTTGTTTAATACACTTTGGTTTGGTTTACATCTAGTTTTGTGTCGCGTCTTATATTGTCCCGCCGGAAGTGCAGTTTAAAAGCCCATATTTTGATTCTCGACCCCGTAGCAAAGTAACTAGTGGTTTAATTAAATCCAAGTGTTACATAGTGGTGGCCCGTACGGGGAATCGGTATTTTTGGGTATTTTTCCGGTTTTGTGTGTCGTGGCTAAACAAAATGGACGCTAATAATGCTAATGCTAGTGATAGCCAAGCCGACTTTGCTGTTGGTAGTTATGGGCTGGATAATGTGGATGAGGCATTTTTAACACGCCGTAACCCTACAGTTGAAATAGCTTCGTTGATTAGTTCTCTATATATATCTGATAGACATGATGATGATGATAAGGTTGTTACTCATGTTACTGATATTGATGTGGTGCACACACTACAAAATGAAATAAATCAATGCAAGGTGGATATGGTGGCGCTTACAGATAAAGTGAGCTCAGTAGAAAGGGATTTTAGACAGTCCCTAGACAGCAGTGTCAACCGGGAAATCAGTCTTCGTGACGCAGTGGACGCGAGCTTGGAAGGGCTGAAGCGCTACTGCCAGGAGGCCCTCGAGAAAATGGAGAGAGCCATCGTTGACTGTTTTCTACGACGTGACGTCATCTGGGAAAACCAGATAAAGAGACTGCGTCTCACTCGTATGCCCACCAGCCACAGGTTACAGGCCTGCTCCCCTGCACAACAATTTCAGGATCCACATTCCCCCGGCACTTCAATTACTACAGCTACGGCCAAGGTCAAGCACCCTAGCAGTCATGATATCTACGACATTCCTCCTTGTGTTCAACCACACTCTTCTGCTCAGCCCACCTCCTCAGTCTCACCCTCTTCTGCTTCTCTTCATGCTCAACCATCCATACGCGTGGAGTTTCCAGCCTTTGGCAATGCCTCAGAGACAGCTGATGTGTTCAACTTCCTGGAGCAAGCCAAGAATTATCTGGATATCAGACCACTGACCAGCCCAGAGCTGCTAGGAACCCTCGGCTCGGTTCTACGAGGACCTGCTCTGAGTTGGTGGAAGGCGGAGAAAGGCAAGGTGAAGGATTGGAAGTCTTTTAAACAGGCATTCATGGCGGCGTTTTTACCTGAGGACTACCTTACAGAAGTTGAAGTCAACTTAAGGTCTCGGGTACAGCAGCCGGGAGAACGCCTGAGGGACTTTGCCTATGACTACCGTGCCCTCTGTCTAAAGTGGAAGCCGGATATCTCGGAGGAAGAACTAGTGGGGCGAATCCTGCTGAACATCAACCCAAAAGTGGCCGGATGTCTAAGAGGAACTGTGAACACTGTGGAATAGCTGGTGAAGAGAGGTTTCAGGGTAGAGAAAGACTGCGAGGACTGTTTAAATCTGGGTCCAGATACCATTTCCCAAGAGCCCCTGTCACTAAAAAGGGATGACGAACCATGTCTAGCCATCACAAACACTAAAGCTTCCGCCGACCTACCCAGCGACCTGAGTGAGATAGTCCAAGCCCAACAAGAGGACCCTACTATCTTAAAGCTGCTTTCTACGGACCATCCAAGAAGCACACTAGATCCGAGGGTCTCCTTCGAGTATCATCAAGGGGCATTATATCGCCGGGTACCAGTAAAACGCGGAGAGAAGTTCCAGCTGGTGATTCCCCAGGTATTAATTACAACGTTTCTCAATTTCTACCACGACAATCCCAGGGGAGGACACCAGGGGCAACTAAAAACTTTGCTGAGGTTGCTAGATGTGGCATGGTGGCCGACGGTGCGAAAGGACCTCTGGCACTACATGAGAACATGTATAATACCCATCTCGTTCCGTTTTCTCGTGCTCCCGGACTTTCCATCTTAACCGGTGAGACCGAGCCATCTCTCCCGTACACCATTTCACACACAACAATATTGTGGCGTGGGTGGGGTTTGAGTAATGACCATCATGCTTTGCGGGAGGGACTGTTATGTGTTCACCGTGTTGGGGAAGTGTGTCTTGTGTTGTGTGACTGTTATTGAATGTGCCGTTGTGTCAGAGCGAATAAAATACTCCCAGCCATTTGCATTGGGCAGCAAAATAAGCTCACTCGTCTCTCCACAATCCTTACCGGCGTAAAAACGCTACAATATCATTGACTCTGGACTATCATACACACATACAAACACGCTTACACTCCACCCCTTTGTTTATATTTGTATATATTTTGTATATATTGTTTTTTGGTGCACCTTGTTTGTTTGGTTGTTGGTTTGTTTTGTTTGATACACTTTGGTTTGGTTTACATCTAGTTTTGTGTCGCGTCTTATATTGTCCCGCCTCGGTTGCGCAATACCGGAAGTGCAGTTTAAAAGCCCATATTTTAATTCTCGACCCCGTAGCAAAGTAACTAGTGGTTTAATTAAATCCAAGTGTTACAGTGCCTTCGTATCAACAATATTCAAATAAATCAAAGATGATGGCACGAAAAACACGGGATGAATAAAGTTATTCCATGAAAGAGTTAACTCGTCGTGAAGGTTGCCAAAAAAAGGGGGAGAGAGAGAGAGAGAGAGCGCCGCTGAGGCTCCTCCCCCCGGCCACCCGACAGAAACCTGTCGTGTAACTTTTTGAGCGCTTGGGGAAAAATCCTGCTTCCCCGGCCAAATACAATATGCGATCGATTGATCGCATGCATTACTTACCTGCAGTAACTCCTCCATACACCTGGAAGCAAGAGTATGTCTATCCTATCCATTCACAAGAAGCGCCAATGCGCGCTTGAGAAGTGAATGAAAAATTTCCTGATCAGGCAAGAGCGCGAGAGAAAGGGGGATTTCCGTCTCGTGCGTGCCTGCCAGATTGCACTGTTTAACCCCAGGAATGCACCGCAACTCGTGATTCTCTTTAATAATGCAAGCCGCGCTCGAAGCACTAGTAACAAAGGTGTGGAAATCGCGCTCTGAAGTGATCTATCACACGGAGGTACGGATCTAACAACTCCACCATATCGGTGAGTTAATACTTTTAAATTCCCTTGCACACATCACACGCAAACACAATACAGTCCTGAAGACAAAAAGAAGATCTGAGGAATGTTCTTGTTCACTCCTATTTATAACTTGCAGGTGCACTTCATCAGATGACATCACCTGACCGAAGTTATATATGCCAAGATTTGGCGTGTTTGATACACACATGCTTCACAACCAGCAACACAGAAAGATGTTGCCATAGCGTTTTTACGCATCATTAAGTGTAGCTTTTGAAAGGGAGCAATTACTGCTCTTTGTTTCACTTAAAAGGGGATGGGTTCCCTGTTGAGTCCAGTTTCTCTCAAGGTTTCTTCCTATTACCATCTCAGGGAGTTTTTCCTTGCCACTGTCGCCCTCGGCTTGTTTATCAGGGACTATCTAATCATTTTGATTCATACACATTCACATTCCATACAAACTTACATAATTCTTTTAATTGTGTAAAGCCGCTTTGCGAAAAATAACAATTGTCAAAAGCGATATACAAATGAAATTGTATTGAATTGAATCATTATTAGTGCTAACATTTCAGCACCTGAGCAGGGAACCTGGTTTATTTCAATACCCTTTTTTAACATTAGACCACAAATTAGGAATGAATAAAATAAAACTAAAAAAAGATTTTAAGTGTAATGCCTAACCATTCAGGCTCTGAGTGGACGGGTCAGCAAGCACAGTAGTGACCGTGGTCCGGTTCAGGATGCGACCCTTAGTGTTTACAAACCGTACAGCACAACACTCTGTTGGTGTTATTATGTGTTGCAATGTGTGTGTGTGTGTGTGTGTGTGAAATGCTGATTCTACACAGTCGACTGCTTACTCTACACCAGCACTGTATCCCATTAGAGCTGAGAGCAGCAGTGCATACTCTCGCTCTCATATTAGCTCCCCTCCCCTCCCCCCTTTCACCCGATCAATCAGCTCATCAATTACTACACACTCAGTCTCTCAGGAAAACAGCGCTACCAGCCAAAAAACTCCAATCAGCTAATTACTCTCTCTCTCTCCTTCTCTCTGTTTCTGCCTCTCTTTTCAATTTATTTTTCAATTCAAGCCCAGAACCTGTGCTGGGCTTTCAGTCTCAAATAAACCAAGTTGAAGAGTTTTGTTAAACACACACACACACACACACAGACCATGACAATTTAATTTCAAGAAATAGATATTTAGGATATGGAAGAAAGAAAGATAGAGAGACAGACGGAGTGGAAGTAAGAAAAACAGAGATGAAGAGAAATACAGAAAGACAGATGGCCTGCTTTGCTGTTGTTTCTGGAGCAGGTGGAGCTAAAACTGAATGTCCTCATTTACACACACAGTGTCCAGGTGATGAAACTAGTTCTGCTTGTTTCAGGAGGTGCAAGGTGTTTTTACTAAAATACAACAAACACACTCACACACACCACTTTACACTTACACTTTATTATTTTACTCTGGCTTTAGCTTTGATTACACACATTGTGGTGTCCAGTTCATGTGTGAAAATGATCCCTCGTGCTCCTAGACCCCTTTCTGGAATATGGCGTGTGTCATCAGAGAAGAGAAACTCCATAGATGTGATAACCTGTTGATTCAGTACATTTAGGTGGTCAGCTGATTTTATTTTATTGCTACATATTGTTGCTGAGTCTAGACCTGAGCAACTGATCAACCCCAGATCATAACACTGCCTTCAGAGGCTTGTACAGTGGACACTATGCATGATGGATTGATATTTATTCATTTTGATCATCTTTTTGCTTGAGGGGTCAATAATTTAGCCCTTCTGAATCTGAGACTTTTTTGACCAAGGGATGTACACACAGAACTTACCATGCAGAACTTCAAAGGTGGCGCTTGTAGGTCATCACCATGGAGCTGTTCTTCCAGACACAAACATGGACTCCTATTCTCTTTTACCTTTGCACTGGGAGAACGCCATGACTCTGCTCCTCTACCTAAACATGCAGGGTTACCTTTAGTATACCAAATACATTATATTGCCAAAAGTATCGGCTCGTCTGCCCTCACATGCATATGAACTTGACTTGATCCAATTCTTAATTCATAGGGTTTAATATGTTATCCCCACCCCCTTTGCAGCTATAATAGCTTTAACTCTTCTGTGAAGGCTTTCCACAAGGTTTAGGTGGAGTTTATGGGAATTTTTGGCAATTGTTCAGACACTGATGTTGGATGAGAAGGCCTGACTTGCATGAGTGAGTTTGGTGTGGAAGAACTTAAGAGAGTCCTGATCTCAACCTGATAGAACACCTTTGGGAATAATTAGAGTGGAGAGAGGCCTTTTCATCCAACATCAGTGTCTGATCTCACAGATGTGCTTCTGGAAGAATGGTCAAAAATTCCCATAAACACACTCCTAAAGAGTTGAAGCTGCAAAGAATTGGCCAACATCATATTAAATCGTACTGATTCAAAATTTATTGTTTCAAGTTCAGTTCATATGCATGTGAAAGCAGGTGAGCAAATACTTTTGGCAATAAAGTGTATTTATCACTTCTATCAATGAGAATCTTCTAGCCAGAAAACATGACCTGAAAGCTCCTGCTGAAACCCACTCTGCTACTTTCAGTCATTAGCATGTCCATCAAACACCTGTGGTATAATTTGAAACCCTGCTGCTGCATATAGAGCAGATGATGGTGACTGTTGCTTTCATTAGAAGAGCTTCTGAAGTTCTCATTCTACTAAAAGCCACCTTGCTGGCAGGACTTTTTCCTGACAGCATGGGTGCTAGCCCTGATGAGATATGCTCCATGAAACACTGCAGACCCATGTCAAGCACTACAAAATCCATATCTGATCTTGACTCCTTGATGAATCTTAATCTAATGGAAAATCACGCACAGAATCAGGCCCTGCCTCTGGGTTCCATTGATACACCTTCTCGCAGGATATGACAGGAACATCTGTTCCAGCTCCTGAAGATGTTGCAATAATTTTTTTTACTGGGCTCAAAGTGCACTACTTTGGTTTGGACCCACCCTTTGTGTCTAAATCTAAAACCACAGAAAAGTTAATATAGCTAAACATCCAGATTCATGGATTTATGGGCCATTCTGGATTTTATTAAAGATTCCACTTTTCTCCTTTTCTTTACACCAAAAAGGCTAAGAAATGGCAGGTGGGCCTTTTATAGAGCTGGTATTCATTGGCCTAGTGGTGTGTGTGTTAAACAGGACAGGAGGCACAAGCAAACAAGACAGTGATAAAATGACCTGGCATTCTGGCAGGTCCAGAATGAAAAAAATCTCTCTTTCTGTCTCACTCTCTTTCCCTCCCTCAACCCTCGTCCCCCCCCCCCCCCCATAAATCTGCTTTTATGCATTTCATAATCAATACATCCACTGAGTCACGCTTCCCTGCACCAGAGAGAAAAATAGGCTACTGCCCAGTGTGTGTGTGTGTGTGTGTGTGTGTGTGTGTGTGTGTGTACATACTTTGCCTACGTTGCAAAGCGTAAATCACACACTCTGAGGTCTTCATTGAGAAAAGAGCCTGGTGCAGACTGGAAACCATCCAATCAGGGAAGAGGAGAAAAGGTTGAGTGACAGCACACACACATACACACACAAAATTCATCATCTGATCTGAGTCATGTGGCTGCGGAATATTTACCCCTCATGACAGGAGGACTGGAGAAAGAGGAGTGAGAGGAATAGGATAGGAAAGGAGAGATCAGTGGGTAGAAGTGTGGAGAAAAATAGACATAGAAAAAATAGAAAGAGAGAAAAGGGAGGAAGCATGAGGATAAGGGTGAAGAATGAGAGCAAAGATATAGACACGAATGAAAAAGAGATAAATGAGAGATGGATATTTTATATGGATGGATTATATGGAGATATATATATATAGCATGAAGAAAGAATGAAATGGAGAAATATGAAAAAGAATAAGATGGAGATGGAATAAAAGGGAGTGATGTGTGTGAGAGAGAAACAGAGAGAGGAGTAAAAGATGTGTATCCATAATATTTAGGTTTTGGTTCCCCTTTTGTAACCAGGGCCTTGGGTTCCTTGCCTGCTAGGCCAGTGTGTGTTGGGCTGTGGTGCACTGGGCCCTCTAGTGTCTTTCTATTAGGGTATTGACTTTTCTCTGGGATCGGACCTGACGGGCTGGCCTTTGGTCCGTGTGGGAAAGGGGTGAGCCTTGGGTGCCCATGATCCTGTTACCAGTTTACTGAAGCATAACTGATAATAAGTGTTAATGTTTTAATCTTTCTTTCTTTTTTTGATTTTTTCTTCTTCTGTCTCTATCTATCTGGCTATCTCTTTCTCTCTATCCTTGTCTTTCTGTCTAAGCCTAAGCCCCCTACAATGCGTAGTCATACCTTACATGTAGTGTGCACTCCCAGGTGACATTAAGTAACACACTACTCATTACAATTACAGTCATGGGATTATTCCTACTGTGTGTGTGTGTGTGTGTGTGTGTGTGTGTGTGTGTGTGTGTCACTCAGTGTAAGAGTGATGATTAAGTCCATTAAGTCTAATTGAGCGGCTGCGTCGTCAGCACAGGGCCGAGTCATCATCATTACCATAATGAACTGAGAGAGAGAGAGAGAGAGAGAGAGAGAGAGAGAGAGAGAGACTCAGTCAGACAGCAAGATGTAAAGAGACAGAGACGTCATTGTGTGTTATGTCCCTTAGAAACAAGGACAGAGGAGTCTGAAATGAGAAACAAGAATAAAAGTACGAGAAGTAAGAAGAAAGACTGAGGAGGAAGGAGTGAGGAGGAGGAGGAGGACCTTGACACTCTTTAACATGTCCGAACCAGATAAGAAACATGCTGAGAACCGTAGATGAACGACCAACACTCTACTGAGGTTTCCTGCACTTCACACACTGCTCCAGGTTGATGAGGGCAGATGTTGTGGGAGTTTTACTGATCTTCAGTGTCTCTTTTCTGCTGAGCTGATATCCATAATTACATTCTACAAACCATGATGACGTCTGTTACAGCTTTTATCATATTAATTAGCATCACTGCGACATCACCAACAGTCCTGGGGGAGAATACAGGAGGATTAAACACAGCACCTAGAGGAACACCTGTCAATCTACAGGTGGATCTTCACCATGTCGACTGAGGAACAAGAGAACCCTAGAGGCTGCTGAATGCCCTGCACATAAATCCTGTCTAGTCCCACACACACACACACACACACACACACACACACACACACACACACAGCTTTTGGACATCACATTTGATAACCTCTCACAGTCCTCCCACAACCCCCCCCCCCCTCCCCCATCACTTCTTCCCCCACCCCACACTCCTCTTATCAGTGCACTTTTTCATCCCCCAGGTTCTGCCCCCATGCCCCGCCCCTCCTCCATACTTACTCCCACTCTCTGCGTTTGGCCTGAGGTGTGCTCTGTAGTTTGTGTGATTGATGTGCTTTGATGACATCGCGGTGGTCCACCATTGCCCCTCTCCTCCTGACAGCGGGCAGCAAATGATCACTCGGCAACAGAGAACTGTCCATCACACAGTATAAAGCTGCAGGTGAGGCAGGTGTTTCATCTCCTGCCAGGTGGGCGGAGCTTCTCCTCCTTCACTGCTGCATTAGTGAGAGAAAGAGACCATTAGAAAGAGTGGTGAGAAAAACAGAGGAAAACTGCAAGTGAAAGTTTGAAGGATGTGCAGGAAAGACACAAACACACACACACACACACACACACACACAGTAAGCCCTCATTACTGTCTTCTGCTGTGTCCACTTATAGCCACAGTCACAATAATGCTGCTAAAAACACACTGCAGATAAGAAACCCTGCTGGCCACACAGTCACTCTCTCTCTCTCTCTCTCTCTCTCTCTCTCTCTCTCACACACACACACACACACACACATATGTTAGCACTGCTTTCTAGGAAGTATGTGAGGAAGTAAAGCTTGAGCCACAAATTAAAAACATATAGTTTCTCTCCAGTCTGAGGTGTGTGTGTGTGTGTGTGTGTGTGTGTGTGTGTGTGTGTGTGTGTGTGTGTGTGAAAGAGAACAGGGTTGTATGTTTTTATTTGCAATGTTTGTCTCAGTGCTGTTAGATCACTGACTAAAGCCGAGTAAAAACATTACACTTAATACACACTATTTCCTATTTCTTACAGACAAACATTGACACCACACTCACACACCTGACACTCACACACCTGACACTCACACACCTGACACTCACACACCTGACACTCACACACCTGACACTCACACACCTGACACTCACACACCTGACACTCACCTGGTTTTGAAGCCAAAGTCATGGATCAGGAAAGAGAGGAGAAAATCTGCGCATGAGACTCTGGCTTTTCAGTGGCACAGGACACACACTCCCTCTCACACACTGGATCTCTCCCACTGGGCGACATGGTGTGTGTGTGTGTGTATGTGTGTGATAAAGAGGTTAGGGAAAACTGCTGTGCCATTATTTTTGCTTTATTTAAAAAAATTTAAGTCTCTGTTCATGTCTTGTGTAGAGTCTACCGTTCTGACTAGAAGGAGCAAACACACACACACACACACACACACACACACTTCTCTCTGCCGTAATTATTTTAAAAGCTTAATCTCAATCCTAATCCTAACACCAGTCCTAATCTGAATTCTAATCCCAGTCTTTCCTGATTCCTGTGCTGATACCCTAAGCGTCTCCTGAAGAAGCCGGATGTGATGGAGTGTGTAAAAGCAGCTGCAGATCAGCGACTTTCTTTCGAACCCTTACTCCACCATTTCATTCCGTTTAACTCACATCAGCTTTCTCCAGAGCTTTCTCCACTTTTTCCATCAGCTCCACTGCTTTCTGTTAGAACACACAGACACATACACAGACACACACACACACACACACACACACACACACACACACACACAGAGATTATGATTCTAAATCATAAAATGTGTGTTAAATTGACATTTTGGCATTTGGCAGATGCTCTTATATAAAAGTGCTTAAGAGATTTTGTCATTAGATAGAAACTTACGCTGGGTTACTACTGACTATAGGTACCATCAGTCAGACACTGTTGGAAAGGGTGTTTATTTATTTTTTTGTTAAATTTAGGGGTGGGGGTTAGGGAGTTTATCCTAAATATCTGTTCTTTGTTTTCAATCTGTTTCAGCTCTTGGACCTTTCTCCTGCAGTTTCTAAAATCTCTGCTGCAGGTTCCTCTGTTCCACCTTTAGCTCTCTCTGAGGATATTCATACCCCTTTACACCAGGGCAGTTCCAGGGCTGGTCCGGAGGTGGAGCCCAACTTCAAACCAGATTCAGCTTAAATTAACACTAAAGTGAGGAATTACCAAGATGGCACCGGTGAGGTCGGCTGCCGTCACGAATGCTTCGACCTATTTTTCTTTGTTTTTGTATTTTAAGTAAATTTTTAGTAACATTAAACCAGCAAATTCATCACCATTGATTACATTAGTTATGACAGACACACTCTTGTTTCTATTGGTATACAATGTACTCACAATTCGACGTTCTTAATTCCGGATCCGAGCTGGCCGAGTGAGATCCTGAGGGACAACAAAGGACGCGACGCGAAGCGGCGGCCCCGAGGGAAACGAGCCGGCGTCAGGAACAGGCTGAGAGCCCGTGCACACCGCACACCTCTGCCTAGCATCCTGCTCGCCAACGTCCAGTCACTGGAGAACAAACTCGATGACCTCAGGGCCAGGATAAAGTTCCAGAGAGACATTCGGGACTGCAATCTCCTCTGCTTCACGGAGACATTGCTGAACCCAGCGGTGCCGGACCACACCATCCAGCCGGCCGAGTTCTTCTCGGTTCACCGCATGAACAGGACAAGGGACTCGGGGAAATCAAGCGGAGGCGGCGTGTGTTTAATGGTTAACAGCAGCTGGTGCAACAGCGCGAGTGTTGTTCCTCTCACACGCTCCTGCACACCAAATCTGGAACTACTGTCCATCATGTGTCGTCCTTTTTACCTTCCTCTGTAGTTTACATCGATCATAGTCAGCGCCCTTTATATCCCGCCTCAAGCGGACACGGACACTGCCTTATGCAAGCTGCATGAGGCACTCACACAGCACCAGTCACATCAGGACTTTTATCAACATATCAATGGACACTGGACCATTGTTATACAATGGTCAAGGATGGCTACAAGGCACACTCCGCCCTCTGTTTGGTAAATCCGACCATGCTGCCATCTTCCTCATGCCAAAATACAAACAAAGGCTGAAACAGGAAGTTCCGGTTCAGAGGGAGGTCGCGCGCTGGATGAGTTAATTGGTGGCCGTGTTACAGGACGCACTCGATGACGCAGACTGGGACATGTTCCGAAACAGCTCCAATGACATCAGCATGTTTACGGAACTGGTTGTGGGATTCATCAGGAAACTAGCGGATAATACAATACAAAAAACGACAATCAGAACGTTTCCCAATTAGAAGCCGTGGGTGGATAAAACCATCCGCAACGCTCTGAGTTCTCGCACCGCTGCCTACAACATGGGACTCGCGTTGGGGGACATGGACCCGTACAAGGCTGCGTCATATAACGTCCGAAAGGCAGTGAAAGAGGCGAAGCAGCGCTATGGAAGAAAACTAGAGTCACAGTCCAACAGAGTGACTCTAGGAGCCTGTGGCAGGGACTAAAGACAATAAAGGATTATAAAGCACCAACATCTGGTATGACAAACACGGACGTGTCTCTGTGACAGACACCTTCTATGCTCGCTTCAAGGCTGCAGCCAAAAAACGCTATTAATGCTAATGCTAGCGGCGCTAACTGCTGCAGACCGTAAGACACTGCCAGCACCGGAAACACATTCATCATCTCTGAGCCTGACGTGAGGAGAGCCTTCAGGAGAGTGAACACCAGGAAAGCAGCAGGACCAGACGGCATCTCAGGTCGAGTCCTAAGAGCCTGTGTTCACAAAGATATTCAACCTCTCCTTATCTCAGTCGGTGATCCCCACATGCTTTAAAGAGTCCATCATTGTTCTGAAGAAACCTCATCCTGCTTCCCTCAATGATTATCGCCTCGTAGCCCTCATCTCAGTAGTGATAAAGTGCTTTGAGTGGCTGGTCAGAGACTTCATCATCTCTTCACTACCGGACACACTGGACCCATTAAAGTTTGCATACCGCCTGAACTGCTCCACAGATGATGCCATATCTCATCTCCTCCATACATCACTGACTCACCTGGACACTCCAAAGGGGAATTATGTTAAAATGCTCTTCATTGACTACATCTCAGCATTTAATACCATAATTTCCTCCACACTCACCACCAAGCTGGAGCACCTGGGTCTCAGCTAATCTTTGTGTCAGTGGATCTCCAACTTTCTAACTGGCAGACCCTAGGCAGTAAGGATGGACGGACATGTCTCGGCCTCCATTCCTCTCAGCACTTAAGCCCTCCAGGGTTCTGAGCCCCCTGCTGTACTCATTGTACACCTATGACTGCGTAGCCACTATGAACTCCACCACCATCATTAAGTTTACTGACGACATTGTCGTGGTGGGTCTGATCTCTGACAACGATGAGACAGCCTACCTGGAGGAGGTTCTGAAATCTGGAGAACTGGTGCCAGAGGAACAATCTCCTCCTAAACGTCAGCAAGACAAAGAAGTTGATAGTGGACCAGACCCCCGTCATCAACAGGAGCCCATCCAAGCTGTCTGAGAGAGGGGACAGCTTCAGATACCTCAGTGTTCACATCACGCAGGACCTGTGAAGGTCCTGTCACATCAACAGTATGGTGAAAAAGGCCCGACAGCGTCTCTACCACCTCAGGTAGAGGTTTCTGTTTTCTGATGGGAAACATCTCAACCTAGTTCAGGAACAACACCATGCAGGACAGACGAGCCCTACAGAGGGTGGTGCGTTCAGCTGAGCGCATCATCCGCACCGAGCTCCCTGACCTGCACTCGATCTACAGCAAGCGGTGCTGGACCAAGGCCAGGAAGATCGTGAAGGACCTCAGCCATGCCACAATGGACTGTTCTCTCTGTTGAGGTCGGGAAAGCAATTTCGCTCCCTGAAGGCCAACACAGAGAGACTGAGGAGGAGCTTTTTCCCGCAGGCGATATGGTCTCTAAACCCACAGAAATGGACACTTATGGACATTATTTATCTGTGCACATACCCCAGTACACTATAGACCGGACAAGCATGGACATAGCATATTTGCACAAACATTGCACATTTGCACACTTTCTTGACATTTCCATTCTTTTTTTTTTATTTCTATTTGCCCACTTCTGGACATTTTTCATTCATTTTCCTTTAAATTTGTTCTTTTGTCTTTTGTACAGATACGGTTTATATTTCTTATATATTTAAAAAAAAAATTATATTTTGTTCTAATTTCTTATAGTTTCAGCTATTTATTTCTATTTCTTATTTCTTGTTAATTGTTTTTAACATTTTTAAGGTCACTGGCGGTCGTATAAGCATTTCACTGCATATTGTATTGTGTATGACTGTGTATGTGACAAAATTTGAATTTGATTTGAATTTCTGTCATAATTAGTCACACAGAGCTATTGTTACACTTTCCTCTGGCCTTCATCTCATCACTGTAATGCATTCGCATCAGGAATAGTTTTTACAGGCTGACAATAAAGGTAATATGTAAGAATTTCACTGCATATTGTACTGTGTATGACTGTGTATTTGACAAATAAAATTTGAATTTAAACTATTTTATTTAAAATAGAGATGATTCTACTCTCTTGCTCTCTTCCTCATAGATCTGATATTAACATGTTAAATCATTCCTGCTGCTATCTTCCTTTCTCCTCTTGCATCTGTTCTTGAAGGTGCAAACCCACCCCCCCTATGCTCACCTTCTTATTCTTTCTTTATGTCTCTCTCTCTCTCTCTCTATCTATCTATCTATCTATCTATCTATCTCCCTCTGTCTCCATCCCCCTCTTCTGCTAACTCGAGCCAACTCCTTGTGATTCGTCTCTGGACAGACACCTTTCTGTCTTCCTCTCCTTTGATTTTTCAGGATCTCACCAGGACCATGCTACAATGGTTTATGATCTTTGTAAGGCAAGGCAAGGCAAGTTTATTTGTATAGTACATTTCATACAAAATGGTAATTCATAGTGCTTTACATAAAAAAGAAAAAAATAAATAAATAAAAATAAATAGAAAATACAGTGGAACCTTGGATTATGAGCATAATTCGTTCCAGGAGTGGACTCGTATTCCAAAACACTCGTAAAACACTCGTTAAATTCCCCATAAGAAATAATGGAAACTTAAATTATTCATTTCACGGCCCAAAAAAAGAATACATAAAAATAATTATCACGACATATAAAGTAAAATTAAAAGTTAACCTGCACTGTACCTTTAAAAAAAAGTAAAAATAGATCCTGACAGATAAGTGTTTCCATTTATGCGTGCAGGCACTTTGTGTGTGAGTGTGTGTGTGTGTGTGTGTGTGTGTGCATTTGGAATCAACCCCTCCCGTCTCCCCCTTCTCATCTTACACAGTAAACTTTTCTCACAAAACACACACATTAACGGAAAAATTTGCAAGGAACATCGTTAATAACACTCGCGTGGGCGCATACTAACGGAATCACTGCTGTAAAGTAAAACAAACAAACAAATGAACCTGCACTTTACCTTTGAAAAGTATCGCAAAAGAGCAGTGTTTCTGTGTAGGGCAGAAAGTGTGTGTGTGTTTGTGTGTGTGTGTGTGAAGCAGGGAGGGAGTGCACACACACACACACACACACACACACTTAAGATGAGAGAGAGTGTGTGTGAACCGGCATGGTGTCAAATTACGCATAAGCTTACACAGCCTGAAACAGAGAGAAAATGGATCTTTAACCTCTGTAATGAGACTTTCTTTTGCTTTGCATGTGTGCTGTACACATGTGTGTTTTAAGAAACAGTACATGTGCGCTGTACACATGCGCTTAGAAACACAAAATAAAATGTTGATTTTGTTTATGTATGTTCATAACACACATTTACATTTACATTTAGGCATTTGGCAGACACTCTTATCCAGAGCGACTTACAAAAAGTGCTTTAATGTTTACATCATTGGATACATACTTACACTGGGTTAACTAGGTTAATAACTAAGTGCCATTAGTCCAACACAACTGGGAAGAGGGTTTTTTTTTTTTTTTATGGGGGGGTTAGTCCAAGTACTGGAGAAACAGATGCGTCTTGAGTCGTCGTTTAAAGATAGTCAAAGTCTCTGCTGTACGGACATCTAGAGAAAGTTCATTTCACCACCTAGGTGCCAGAACAGAAAAGAGCCTGGATGAATGCCGCCCTCGATCCCAGAGAGATGGTGGGATGAGGTGAGCAGTGCTGGAGGATCGGAGGGAATGTGGTGCAGTGCGTCGTGTACAGTAATTAGCGCAGAGAGGTAAGTGGGTGCTGGGCCATTTTTAGCTTTGTAGACAAGCATCAGTGTTTTAAATTTGATGCGGGCAGCTACAGGAAGCCAGTGCAGGGAGCGGAGGAGTGGGGTGTTGTGGGAGAACTTGGGGAGGTTAAAAACGAGACGTGCTGCTGCATTCTGGATCAGTTGCAGAGGACGAATCGTGGACAGAGGCAGGCCTGCCAGGAGTGAGTTGCAGTAGTCCAGTCTTGAAATAACAAGGGACTGAACAAGTACCTGAGTAGCCTGTGAAGAAAGAAATGGGCAAATTCTTCTGATATTGTAAAGAAGAAATCGACAAGAGCGAGTAAGGTTAGCGATGTGTGGAGAAAATGACAAATGATTGTCCACGGTTACCCCAAGATTGCGGGCGGTGGCTGAAGGAGTGATTTGGTTGTTGTTCAGGGATATCACAAGGTCTTGACCTGGAGATAAGTCACAAGGGATAAACAACATTTCGGTTTTACTGAGATTGAGCTTCAGCTGATGAGAAGCCATCCAAAATTAGATGTCTGCCAGACATGCTGAGATCCGGGTGGAAACCTGAGTGTCAGAGGGAGGAAAGGAGAGAACAAGTTGGGTGTCGTCTGCATAACAGTGGTTTGAGAATACATGCGATGATATGACCTTACCAAGAGACCGGGTATAGAGGGAGAACAGAAGAGGACCAAGTACTGAGCCCCGCGGGACACCAGTAGAGAGTCTACGTGGGGCAGATGTAGATCCCCTCCATGTTACCTCATATGACCTTTCTTTTAGGTAAGAAGCAAACCATTGCCACGCTGTTCCACAAATTCTAAGGCTTGTAAGAATAGATAATAGAATGTTGTGGTTCACCGTGTCAAATGCAGCTGACAGGTCCAGGAGGATGAGGACAGATGACAGTTTAGCAGATCTAGCAGCATGGAGCTTCTCAGTGACTGAAAACACACACGTGGAGCTTCTCAGTGACACACACACACACGTGGTCACAATGCATGATACATGATAATGAAGCGTAATGAAGCGCATGCATGATAATGAAGGTAATGAAGCGCATGCATGATACATGATACTCGGTGCTAGTAAACCAAGACTTAAGACTTGATTTAAACGTGACTAACTGCAACTAAAAGCGGACTTCCCCCTGTTTTGTGTGAACCCTTGGTATTTCTAACTGACTCGACCCTAACAATCTGAACGGTCCGTTAGGCTTATATTCAGTGAGCATATCTGCAATGTATTTAGGTCCTAGGCCATTAAGGGATTTATAAACGAGTAAAAGTACTTTAAAATCTATCCTAAATGTTATGTGATCAGATTTTCTGGTTCTAGTTAGAATTCTGGCAGCAGCGTTCTGGATAAGTTGCAGCTGTCTAATGATCTTCTTCAGAAGGTCAGTAAGGAGACCATTACAATAATCTACCTGCTGGTAATAAAGCAAGGACAAGTTTCTCCAAGTCTTGATTGGAAACAAAACATCTAATTCTTGTAATGTTTTTAAGATGATAGTATGCTGTTTTAGTTACTGCTTTGACATGACTACTGAAACTTAGGTCTGTCTCCAGAATCATCCCAAGATTCTTGACTTGATTTTTAGTTGTTTGATCCCTTGAGTGAAGGTATGCATTCACCTTTAGAGCTTCATCTTTGTTTCCAAATGCAATGACCTCAGTTTTCTTCTTGTTTAACTGAAGAAAATTTTGGCACATACAACTGTTAAATTCATCAATGCATTGCCAGAGGGAGTCGATGGGGCTGTAGTCATTTAAAGATAAGGCTAGGTAAATCTGGTTATTATCAGCATAGCTGTGATAGGCAACTTCATTCTTATTATCTGACTTAGTGGGAGGAAATACAGACCAAACAGGAGGGGTGCAAGAATTGAGCCTTGTGGGACTCCGCATGTCATGGATGTCCACTTAGATGTATGCGCTCCTATACTCGCATAATTCAATTAAATTCAATTCAATTTTATTTGTATAGCGCTTTTAACAATTGTCATTGCCGCAAAGCAGCTTTACACAATCAAAATAATTATTTAAGTTTGTATGAAATGTGTATGAATCAAAATGGTCAGTTTGTCCCTGGTGAACAAGCCGAGGGCGACAGTGGCAAGGAAAAACTCCCTGAGATGATAATAGGAAGAAATCTTGGAAGGAACCAGACTCAACAGGGAACCCATCCTCATCTGGGTGAAACAGAGAGCAGAAGTTGATCTGCATTCATCCTGTGTGTTAGGTGTCAGGCAGTTCAGCTATAACAGTTGATATTAATTGATGGTAATATGGAGTCCAGTTAGTTATTGGAGACAATTGCAGTCTTGGACTATTGAAGCAACCGCAGCAAAGTCAAGTCCTCAAAGAAACAGATGTCAACATCAGAGGCCAGAACCGTCTTCATGGTAGAGTAAAACTGTCCCCAGACACCAGACGCATCCCAAAGACACACACGGGGCACATCCATGTGATGAGATCTCCAACCAGAAGCAGGGCACCAGGAAGGGTCAGACAGGTCCGGAGGGCAACATAATAACCTCTCCCTTCTAAGTATGACCTGTAGTAACATATGTCGATGGTACAGGCGTCCGGTCAAACATATAAAAACCCCATTTTTTGCTGTTAATAAACAAAGACCTATCTGCCAGACAACGTGTGTGTGTGTTTCACTGAGTCTCTCCTGGCTCCAGAAAAGCTTACTGAAGCACAACGGACAGAACGAGCAACTCGCTTCTTCCACTATGCAACTTTTAAAACTTTACATAATATTAAATGTGAATATTTTCAGGTTCAACCATACATGGGTGAAAATTATTAGCAATTTAGGGAGAGAGAGAAATGAGAGAGAGGAGGGAATAAAAAAATTAAAATATGCTATCCAAGTCATTAAGTCTGTAAGCATCACATATGTAGGGATGAACATGGCTACCCCAAAGCAGCGGGAAGCTTAAGCCATCTTCAGCATCTTCTGTGGAGTGGTCTGTTGGTGTAGCATCATCATCTCTACTGCAGACAGGAAGAGACTGGACAAGCTGATAACGAAGGCCAGCTCAGTTTTGGGGATTCCCCTGGACATTGCACAGGGGGTGAGAGAACAGTGAAGGGTAGGAAAACTGTGCAATATTTCCTAGTGCAATTTATTTGAAAGTGTAACTGTCATACTGTTTTTTCTTTTATTTTGTATTTATATGCTGTACTGTATATATTTCTACTATATCTCTATTTTATATATGGCACATTTTTCTTCACTGCTGTGTATATATAGAAATTTCCCCACTGTGCGATGAATAAAGGTATATCTTATCTTAAATATCTCTCTGAGGTGTGAGTGTACACATACACACACACATTTACACACAAATTCAATTAAATTTTATTTTACAGCTTTTAACAATAAACATTGCCTCAATTTAGCCTTACAGAACATAAGAAACAAAAAGACCTAGATGTTGGATAAAATCACCCCCTACACACACACACACACACACACACTTGATACTAACCAATTACTTAACTTTTCACTCAGCAGTAAGTATGTTCCCAAATCCTTTAAATTAGCCGTTATTAAACCGCTGTTGCACTTATAGAACAGAAAGACTATTTAATGTTACAGTTTGATACAGAAATCTTACTTCTAGCTGTATGCGGTCCTATGACTAGAACTTCTGCCTTATCGGGTTTAAGCAGAAGGAAGTTAATTAACATCCAGTGTCTTATGTCCTGCACACATGGCTCAACTTTAATAAGTTTTTCTCATCTGGTTTTGCTGAAATGTATACTTGTGTGTCATCAGCATGACAATGAAAACTAATACCAAGCTTTCGTTAAAATTAGAGCTGGTGTGTTTAATCATTTCTCTCGGTTTCCCGTCATTCCTGAGGCTTCGATTTCTTACACATCCAGGAATGATCACATCCCTCCCCTCCGGCCAGCGTTCACATTGTTATTATTCTCGGTACTCATTTGGCACATTTGGGTATTTATATTCCAATACAGCAGATGGCAGTGTGTACCTAGTTGGTTTGTTAGCTGCCGTTAAACACAAGAGAAGAAAAGAATGACGAAATTCTAGTCTTCGCGCTCCTAATATTATTGATATTTTTAAAATGTCCAGAGCAGCACTCTCTAGTGATGGGAAGTTTGAATCATTTTAGTGACTCGGTTCTTTGAATTTTGTTCATTAAAATAAACGAATCTTTTTTTTAAGTTATTTAGTTCATTTTGTTCTTTTAATTAGAAATAAAATAAAATGTTGCATTTTCAATAAACAGAACCCCGACACGTCCACATACACAGATTTTGGCTATAGTTCCAGTAATGTAAATATTACAATGTAGTTAAGGACATATTATAATGAACAGAATGTGTAACTCACCATCATATCTTCCAGTTCGAGTCGTTCGTTTTTTTGAAACTATTGCACTACATAGCGTCTATGGGAGTCACATGTCAAAAGAACGAACGACTCGGACTAGAAGAGTCACTAAGAAAGAATCGTTCAATTCTGTTTTCTGTACCTAACCAACGGAGGTTTTGTGATGATTTGTGCATGCACGTTAAAGAAGAACAAATCGTTCATAAACGACCCATCAGCTCTCGCGTACTGTACCTTCCTACTGTATCAGCTGTGTGTGTGTGGGTCAGAGGATGAGATCGGAGCACACTACACACCCGGAGAATTTGGAGGAGACAGACGGCACTGATAATGTCGCATCTAAACAGTGATCTGCTGACTAGTGATGGGACGTAATGTGCCAGTGCTTCGAAGCGTATGTTGAGAAATCCAGGAACTATTTAGTAAAGTGCGTATCGAGGCTTGTATTGTTTATGGCCACTGACGTCATGAATGATGTTTGAAGCCTCGCTGTGATTGGTCGGTTCAGGAAGTTGTTCGGTTAGTATTGTGGCGTGGGCGAGGCGGCGGCTGACGACCAGCATGCTTTGCGGTCGTCATACAGTATCTTGCCACCATGTATTGACAGATATAAAGCCCAAGGAATCTTTGCCTTTGTCTTAGTAACACTGAACCAGTTTGAAAAAAGTTAATCACATCCTGCCAGACGCACATCAATTAAGCACCTATAATGTCCTCTTATTATTATTATTTCATCTTCTTAGTAACATTGCCCCAGTTGGAAAACATCATTTTCCCTCTGTCATGTAAGAGAAATTATGAAATATTTTTTTAATGGAGGAGGGTCACTATAGCATGCGTGCTACAACTATGGAAAGTTGTTCAAAATGTAACAGGCATGAGAATCCTATACACACTTTTTACGAACTAACACATTAATAGGAGGAGAAAACAACAGGTGGTTTAAATGGTTTATTATTTTGGGCTCACAGAAGAAAAATGCATAGTCTAATGAACATCATGTAATATTCCCATGGCCAACCTAAAGTACGCAGGACAGCTTTGAGAGGATCACATACAGTACTGGTAAAATGACTACCAACACATCTGCTCGTCGTACCCCCCCTGACCAGGATAAAGAGCTTACTAAGAATGACAGCTTCTCCTCCTCAGTATTATCTCACTGTAGTTGAGTTTCTGCTTCACTTTAGTCGTGTGTATAAGAAACTTTCCAGTTTTATAGAGTGTCTGGAAATGTGTTGTCCAGTTATACTGGTTTAAAAAAAAAAAAAAAACAGCTCATGCCTGCCTCACACTGCTGATCTCTCTCTCTCTCTGTACATCTCAATAACACAGTACCAGTTTTTAGGTTTATAACTCCTCTTTATTTTATAATAACAGTGTTTCCCTTACACACACACACACACACACACACACACACACACACTATCTACAGTGTGATCAGTCCTCAGCCAATTAGGAGGGACAGGGAGGAGCTTGCTGGAAGATATGCATTTGATCCTCCTGACCTCCCCCAGGGGTCATGACCTTGGTTACCATGGCGGTGACATGGGCTGAGGGTTCTGCAGGTACGACATCACCACCGCTGATATAGAGAGCCTAAGTGAGGAAACACACACACACACACACACACACACACACGCATAATTTATATTCAGCCAGCACATGAAGATGTTGCCATTTTCACGAGAGGTGTGTGTATAAAAAGGGAGCAAGCACCGTGTTTTTCTCTTAAATCATAAAAAAACGTTATTAAATTACGACACTTATTTCTCTCCATTCAAGAGTGTGTGTGTGTGTCTTGACTTTATTTTATTTATTTTATAATCTTTAATTAAGGTTAGTAAAATAAAACATCAGATTTTAGCAACATGCACCAGAGAACGTGCTAGCAGGTTTTACCAGCTCTTTCGCGTGCGCCCACACACACACACACACACACACAGAGCAGTGTACTTACATGAAGCTGCTCATCATCTGCTTGGTGTCCTCTGAGCTGCGCGAGTTCGCAAAACTGATGAAGGAGCAGTAC
>NC_071102.1:47600000-47657500 GCF_024256425.1 Clarias gariepinus | reverse complement strand
AAAAGAATTCCCGACCAAGTATTGAGTGCATAACTGAACATAATTATTTGAAGGTTGACTTTTTTGGTATTAAAAACACTTTTCTTTTATTGGTCGGATGAAATATGCTAATTTTTTGAGATAGGAATTTTCATTCCTAAAATCATCAATATTAAAACAATTAAAAGGCTTATACTACTTCAGTTGTGTGTAATGAATCTAAAATATATGAAAGTCTAATGTTTATCAGTACATTACAGAAAATAATGAACATTATTCAATTCAATTCAATTCAATTTTATTTGTATAGCGCTTTTAGCAATTTTCATTGCCGCAAAGCAGCTTTACACAGTCAAAAGAATTATTTAAGTTTGTATGAAATGTGAATTTGTATAAATCAAAATGGTCAGTTTGTCCCTGGTGAGCAAGCCGAGGGCGACAGTGGCAAGGAAAAACTCCCTGAGATGGTAATAGGAAGAAACCTTGAGAGGAACCAGACTCAACAGGGAACCCATCCTCATTTGGGTGAAACAGAAAGCAGTAAATGATCTGCATTTATACAGTGTGTAGGGTGGGAGGCAGTTCAGCTATAATAGCTGATGTTAATTGATGTTAATATGGAGTCCAGGTAGTTATTAAAGACCCAGGTAGACTTGTAAGAAGTTCCAGTCATGAACTTTCGAACTGTCAAGTCCCCAGAGAAACAGTTGCCAACACCAGTCAAGGCCAGAACCATTTTCTAGGTAGAGAGATCATTCCCAGACACCAGACGCATCCCAGAGAGACACACAGGGCATCCATGTGACGAGATCTTCAGCCAGAAGCGGGGCACCAGGATGGGTCAGACAGGTCCGGAGGGCAGAGGGAGTCTGGATCACTGGCAGCTCAGGAACGACATGTGTAGCTCGACAGAGAGAGAGAGAAAGAGTGAAAGGGGGAGACAGGAGGAGAGAGGAAAAAGAAAGAGGGGGGGAAAGAGAAGAAGAGGAGAGATGGCAGTTAGGTATGGTCACAGTCACACAATGTATAATGTGAATGTATATTAACTGTTGAGTGCAAGCAGAGACTCCGGCAGGACTAACTATGACAGCATAACTAAAAGGGAGAGCCAGAAGGAAACACAAACATGAGGGCTTCCTGAGATGTAAAGCAAACAATTACCTCACCGTCAGCAAACCTGAGTGATCAATGAGAGTGAGGAAAACAGCATCTAAACATACCAGTTCACCATAATACTCTACGTCCATGAGTCCCCCAGATCTGCTCCTTTACCTAAGGCTAATCTATTTATAAAAATGCTTGGCTAAATAAATAGGTTTTTAGCCTGGACTTAAACACTATTCCATAACTTTGGGGCTTTGTAAGAAAAAGCTCTGCCCCCAGCTGTATTTTTCATAATACGCGGTACTGACAAGCAGCCTGCATCCTTTGATCGAAGTAGGCGTGGCGGATCGTAAGACACTAGCAGTTCGCTCAGGTACTGCGGCGCGAGACCATTTAATGCTTTATATGTCAAGAGTAGTATTTTAAAATCAATGCGAAATTTCACAGGGAGCCAATGGAGTGAAGATAAGATAGGGGTGATGTGCTCATATCTTCTGGTTCTGGTGAGGACTCTCGCTGCTGCATTCTGGACTAGCTGAAGCTTATTTATGCATCTAGCTGAACAACCAGACAGTAAGGCATTACAATAGTCCAACCTAGAGGTGATAAAAGCATGAACTAGTTTTTCTGCGTCGTTTAGCGACAATAAATTCTTATTCTGGCAATATTTCTGAGGTGAAAGAATGCTATCCTGGTAATATTATCTACATGTGCTTCAAATGAAAGGCTGGAATCAATAATCACACCAAGGTCTTTCACTGTTGCATTTGATGGAACAGAAAGGCCATCTAAAGTTATGGTGTGATCTAAAATTTTACTCCTAGCTGTATGCGATCCTATGACTAGAACTTCTGTCTTATCCGGATTTAGCAGAAGGAAGTTAATTAGCATCCAATTTCTTATGTCCTGCACACATTGTTCAATTATAGTAAGCTGTTTTTTCTCATCAGGTTTTGCTGAGACATATAACTGTGTATTGTCAGCATAACAATGAAAACTAATACCATGCTTACGGATTATGTTGCCCAGAGGAAGCATGTAAAGGAAAAAAAGCAGTGGACCTAAAACTGAACCCTGCGGAACGCCAAACTACACTAGAGAACATGCAGAATAATCACCATTTAAGTCTACATACTGATAACGATGGGTCAGATAGGATCTGAGCCAGGAGAGGGCTGTACCCTTAATTCCCACTACATTTTCTAATCTGTGAAGAAGAATAGCGTGATCAACAGTGTCAAAAGCTGCACTGAGGTCAAGTAGTTCAAGCATAGTTACACAACCCTGATCAGAGGCCAATAGAATGTCATTTACAACTTTAACGAGCGCTGTCTCTGTACTGTGATGAGGCCTAAATCCTGACTGATACAGTTCATGTATGCCATTTCTATGTATATATGAGCATAGCTGCTCCGCTACTATCTTTTCCAGAATCTTAGAGATAAAGGGGAGGTTTGATATTGGTCTGTAACTGGACAGCTGACAGGGGTCGAGGTCAGGTTTCTTAATTATTGGTTTGATAACTGCTAATTTAAAAGATTTTGGAACATATCCAATGCTGAGTGAAAAATTAATTATTCTCAACAGGGGTTCTACTATTGCTGGTACTATCTGTTTAAGAAAATGTGTCGGTACAGGATCTAATATACAGGTTGATGAATTTGAAGAAGAGATGAGTGAAATTAGTTCATTCTCTTCGAGGGGAGTAAAGTATTCTAGGTTCTGATCTGACATGGCTAGATTAACATCTGCATCAATTACATTGTTCGGTTTCAAAACCTCAATTTTATGCCTACAATTTTATTATTAAAAAAGTTCATGAAGTCCTCACTATTGCATGATGTTGTTGTGGAGATTTCTGCAGTGGTCTTATTTCTGGTTAATTTGGCTACAGCATTAAATAAGAATCTAGGATTATTTTTGTTATTTTCTATAAGAGTGGAGAGATATGTTGATCTAGCTACACTAAGAGCTTTTCTATAGTTCAGGATGCTCTCCTTCCATGCTATTTGAAATACTAGTAATTTAGTTTGACGCCATTTACGTTCTAATTTCCGAGCGGTCTGTTTTAAAGTGCGCGTGTGATCGTTATACCAGGGAGCAAGTTTCTTATCTCTAATAATTTTTCTTTTGACTGGAGCTACATTATCTAAGGTATAGCGAAATGTCGACTCTAAATATTCAGTCGCCTGATCGAGTTCTGTGGGGTCAGACGGTGATCTAATCGAAGTTGGGAACGGTAGCGCGGCGCTGTGTGTACATTATTATTGTGACACACTTGAATTGAGACAAGATAGTGATCTGAGATAACTTCAGATAGTGGTATTGTGAATAAATTTCTTATACTTAATCCAAATAATATTATTAAATCTAAAGTGTGACCTGCTTTATGAGTGGGTCCTACTACACACTGATTTACTCCTACCGAGTCCAGTATGGACATAAATGCTGTTCTCAGAGGGTCTTCTGGGTTTTCAAAATGAATATTAAAATCTCCAGCAATTAACACTTTGTCTACAGAAACGACTAGATTTGAAAGGAAATCTGCAAATTCACTAAGAAATTCAGAGTACGGCCCTGGAGGTCTGTAAATGACAATTAGCGGGATCGACTGAGCTGACTTAATATAGTTAAATACACTTATGTTACTATAAAGAATTTCAAATGAATTAAATTTGTGTCCGTGTTTTTGTACAATAGTCAAATTATCATTGTGAATAACTGCGACGCCTCCTCCTCTACCAGTTAGCCGAGGCTGTTGTATGTAGCTGTATCCAGGAGGACTAGCTTCATTTAGAGCTACATACTCGTCCTGTTTAATCCAGGTTTCTGTTAAACAGAGTATATGAAACTCCTGATCTGTGATAATTTCATTAACTATAACTGCTTTAGATGCGAGAGATCTAATATTTAACAGTCCTAGCTTCAGATCAGAGGTGCCGGCTGCGCATTGTCTGATCCAAGTTTGTGGTCTTTATGTTAATTAAATTACTAAAACTGACTTTCTGAGTCTTTCTAAATTTGATTTTAGCTCGGGGAACAGACACAGTCTCAATAGAGTGAACCCTGAGTGACGACTCTATGCAGCTAGCAGACGGTTGGTTTAGCCTGTCTGTCTGCTCCCTGGCCTGGGCTCTGGATTGTCACCGATTAACTAGGCCTCTTCTAAGACTATGAGCTATACTACAAGAAATGAGAGCAGCACCTTCCCGAGTGGGATGGACACCGTCCCGCCCTAACAGGCCAGCTTTGCCCTTAAAGGTCTTCCAATTATCAATGAAGCCCATGTTGTTTTCGGAGCACCACCTGGACATCCAGCGGTTCAGCGACCATAACCTGCTGTAAGTTATGTCACCACATCTCATTGGGATGGGACCAGAGCATACTACTCCATCGGACATCGCCTTCGCTAATTTAAACACCTCTATAAAGTTATTCTTACTAACCTCAGACTGACGAAGGCCACTGCCGCTGGCGCCCCTGAAGGCCTGGCTAATTTCACATGTCTCAGTATAGAGTCTCCTATAACCAGAGCTCTTTCAGGTTTCTCAGCGGGTGCATCACTGAGGAGAGCAAACCTGTTGGACACGTGAAGCGCAGAAGAGGTGTGCTCCGGTGGGCTAGCCTTAGCGTTAGCTTTGGCTGAACGAGTATGCCGCCGAGTCGTCACCCACTCGCCCCGCTGTGAGGGCTCTAATGCCGGAGTCGGGGGCTGGTTATCTCCGCCTGTGGCACCCAGACTGTCCGCTACAGGAATAACACTGCTCTCACACTCTCTAACCCTCTCTAAAGTCTGGATGCGCTCCTCTAACGCTGATATCTTCTCCGTCAGAGTGCTCACTAACACACACCTGTCACAAATAAAATTACCATTAACGACGGAGGAAGAATGTCTAAACATCCTGCACTGTACACACTGAACGAGCTGAATGTTAGACATGATAACGTACCTGAGTCGGAGTTGTAGTTGTTTGGAGCTGAATTCCGTTTGTTGTTTTTAGAAAAAGAAACTCGCGCGTTCTCCAAAAAGCGCAGAAAAAGGCGAAGCCAAATAGTGTGAGATGTAAAAACTAGTTGCTATTAATATTATTATTGTATAAATAAAAAAAAGTATGTAATTTAAACGCTAACACAAACGCAAACTTTCGCGGCAACGATACGAAAACAGGAAGCTACTTTATCACAATATGCAATTTTTTTAAAAGGACCTGTATATATATATATATATATATATATATATATATATATATATATACACACACACACACACACACACACATAATCGCTATCAAATATTATATTAGAACATAAATTCATAGGTTAATGGTTTACAAATTACACAAAACAATAAAATAAAATAAGCAATATGAAAATAAGTATGTTGTATATGAAAAAATTATTTTTTATATACAACATGTATACTTTTATATTGTTTATTTTATAATACAATTTGTCTCACACATCTAATTTTTCATTATAAAAAATAAAAATGTTTATTATATATAAATATTAATTTGCATATTCATGACAAACCCCTAAAAAAATAAATGTGTTACAAAATAAACATTATACAAGAATTTGTATTAATGATCTTAACGGCTGTCTCATGCCGAGGGTTTATTATAATAGTAATATCATATTTGATAATAATAACCTTGTAAATTTACAGTCATGTGAAAAAATTAGGACACCCTTTGAAAGCATGTGGTTTTTTGTAACATTTTTAATAAATGGTTATTTCATCTCTGTTTCAACAATACAGATAGATTAAAGTAATCCAACTAAACAAAGAAAACTGAAGAAAAGTCTTTTCAAGATCTTCTGTAAATGTCATTCTACAAAAATGCCTATTCTAACTGAGGAAAAAGATAGGACACCCTTGCCCCTAATAGCGAGTGTTACCTCCTTTGGCTGAAATAACTGCAGTGAGACGGTTCTTGTAGCCATCTACCAGTCTTCGACATCGGTCTGAGGAAATTTTACCCCACTCCTCAATGCAGAACTTTTTCAGCTGTGAGATGTTTGAGGGGTTTCTTGCGCGTTCAGCCCTTTTTTAAGTCACCCCACAGCATCTCAATGGGATTCAAATCTGGACTTTGACTTGGCCATTCCAGGACTCTCCATTTCTTCTTTTTCAGCCAATCTTTGGTTGATTTACTAGTATGTTTTGGGTCATTGTCATGTTGCATGGTCCAGTTCCGCTTCAGCTTTAATTTTCTAACTGATGGTCTCACATGAATTCTACTGTGTATCAGAAGGTGCTTGAAGAACATCGTGGATTCTATGATGGTGAGCTGACCAGGTCCTGCTGCAGCAAAGCAGCCCCAAACCATGACACTTCCACCTCCATGCTTCACAGTTGGTATGAGGTTCTTTTCTTGGAATGCTGTGTTTGGTTTACGCCAAACATGTCCTCTGCTGTTGTGTCCAAATAATTCAATTTTGGACTCATCTGTCCAAAGAACATTATTCCAGAAGTCCTGGTCTTTGTCAACTTTATCTCTGGCAAATGTCAGTCTGGCCTCGATGTTTCTCTTGGAAAGCAAAGGTTTCCTCCTTGCACACCTCCCATGCAAGTTAAACTTGTACAGTCTCTTTCTGATTGTAGAGGCATGTACTTCTACATCAACAGTAGTCAGAGCCTGCTGTAGTTCTCGAGATGACACTTTAGGGTTTTTGGAGACCTCTTTTAGCATCTTGCGGTCTGCTCTTGGGGTGAACTTGCTGGGGCGACCAGTCCTGGGCATGTTGGCAGTTGTTTTGAAAGCCCTCCACTTGTAGACTATCTTCCGGACAGTGGAATGGCTGATTTCAAAATCTTTTGAGATCTTTTTAAATCCCTTTCCAGACTCATAGGCTGCTACAATCTTTTTTCTGAAGTCCTCTGACAGCTCTTTTGTTCTCACCATGGTGCTCACTCTCACTTCAACAGTCAGGAGCACACCAAACTAAATGTCTGAGGTTTAAATAGGGCAAGCCTCATTCAACATGCAGAGTAAAGATCTACTAATTATGTGCACCTGGTGTGATATACCTGTGTGAGATCTGAGCCAATTTAAGAGGGAATACATGTGAGGGTGTCCTATCTTTTTCCTCAGTTAGAATAGGCATTTTTGTAGAATGACATTTACAGAAGATCTTGAAAAGACTTTTCTTCAGTTTTCTTTGTTTAGTTGGATTACTTTAATCTCTCTGTATTGTTGAAACGGAGATGAAATAACCATTTATTAAAAATGTTACAAAAAACCACATGCTTTCAAAGGGTGTCCTAATTTTTTCACATGACTGTATGTTCTAATATAATATTTGGTAGCGATTATGTTGGGCGGGCAATCCATGACAGGGGGCATATATATATATATATATATATATATATATATATATATATATATACACTCACCTAAAGGATTATTAGGAACACCACACTAATACGGTGTTTGACCCCCTTTCGTCTTCAGAACTGCCTTAATTCTACGTGGCATTGATTCAACAAGGTGCTGAAAGCGTTCTTTAGAAATGTTGGCCCATATTGATAGGATAGCATCTCGCAGTTGATGGAGATTTGTGGGATGAACATCCAGGGCACGAAGCTCCCGTTCCACCACATCCCAAAGATGCTCTATTGGGTTGAGATCTGTCCAATTTTGGTGAGCTTGTGCAAATTGTAGCCTCCTTTTCCTATTTGTAGTGGAGATGAGTGGTACCCGGTGGGGTCTTCTGCTGTTGTAGCCCATCCGCCTCAAGGTTGTGCGTGTTGTGGCTTCATTAATGCTTTGCTGCATACCTCGGTTGTAACGAGTGGTTATTTCAGTCAAAGTTGCTCTTCTATCAGCTTGAATCAGTCGGCCCATTCTCCTCTGACCTCTAGCATCAACAAGGCATTTTCGCCCACAGGACTGCCGCATACTGGATGTTTTTCCCTTTTCACACCATTCTTTGTAAACCCTAAAAATGGTTGTGTGTGAAAATCCCAGTAACTGAGCAGATTGTGAAATACTCAGACCGGCCCGTCTGGCACCAACAACCATGCCACGCTCAAAACTGCTTAAATCACCTTTCTTTCCCATTCTGACATTCAGTTTGGAGTTCAGGAGATTGTCTTGACCAGGACCACACCCCTAAATGCATTGAAGCAACTGCCATGTGATTGGTTGATTTGATAATTGCATTAATGAGAAATTGAACAGGTGTTCCTAATAATCCTTTAGGTGAGTGTGTATATATGCAAAATACTTTTCTTTTCCTACCTGATCAGATGTGACCCAATCAGATGCGACCTCGCCATTTAAACCAATCATAACCCGGCAGGAGCCTAAATCCTGTTTACATGAAATAAAGCTGCTCCCGAGCAGGTTCAGCCTTACAGACATGTTGCTATGACAGCAAGTGTGAGAAGCGCATCGAAGAACGAAACAATTCAAGATCAGGACAAATCCACAACAATCAAATCCAGCTAACTGAGTTAGCGACGTACAAAGAACGGACCCTAGTTATTGGGAGTTTACTGGCGCACACACACACACACACACACAAGAGTTAAAGTTTCTTCCCAAGTGTTTTTTTAAAGCAGTGACTCTTGGATCATTTGAATAATTTGTGGATTTTAATCAGAACTCAGACTAAAACATTTACACTCAGACATAAAAATAACACACACACTCAAGGTTAAGGTAGTGGTGATATCTGAACTCTGTGTGTGTGTGTGTGTGTGTGTGTGTGGTTAATAAATTGTACCCATATACACTTGTTATTTCAGAGAACTTTAATGTAAGTAATTTTGGTGTTTGTTACATGATGTGATTTATTTCTGTTTCAGTCACTCTGCTCTCTCATTAAGGGGAAAGTCTGAACCTCCTGAAACTGTAATAATTATTAGAATAACACACACACACACACACACACACACACACACACACACACACACAGAGGTTTAGTGTAAATGTGACGTCATGTGATTATCATTAACACAGAAACGCTGGAAGCTCAGTAACTGATAATGAAACACACAGCAGGTCAAGGCTCTCTCTCTCTCTCTCACACACACACACACACACACACACACACATAACACACTACTTTATATACATACATTTCTAATAAATTATTGAATTACATTAAATAATAATTAAAATAAGATTGACATCTAAGCAAATTTACACACATTTTATCATGAAACCAGTCACTAAGGTAAAAACCTTAACAGCCAATAGGAAACAAGAGGGCGGGGCTACAGTATCTATAATAGTACTTTACAACATTTATAACCGCAGTAATTAGGGCTAATTAATATCGTCACTCCTGGGCAGGATGGTGGGGTGAGGTTGGGTGCAGTGGGTGGCGGTGTCTCCTAACAGCTCCAGGTTCCACCCTGAGCTCAAGGTTCTGTTCGTGTGGAGTTCTCTCCATGTCCATGTAGGTTCTATAATGACCTCCCATCTCCAAACACATGCAAGGGGACTGTTTGTGGTAAATTGCCCCTTAGGTTTGACTGAGCAGTGCTCTGCCCTGGAAACTGGACTGGACTGGACTGGACTGGACTGACATCCCACTTCTCCCACTGTGCACTCAGCACTTCTGGGAGAGACACTGCAACCCTGACCAGGATGAAGAGCTTACTGAGAATGACTTTTTCTTCTCCTCACTATTATCTCGCTGTAGTTGTGTTGTGTTTCGGATTTGCTTTAGTGTCTATGTGTTTAACAGATGTAGAAGCTTGGCTTCTATTATGGTTGTGTGCAGCGTTGTGAATGAGGTTGAGTGTGGTGGTGTGTGTGGTGTGGTGCGACATGTTCTGAGTGACATTATAAGTGGAATTGTGTGTGTAACTGCATGCGGCGTTGCGTGCAACATTATTTGTGACATCTTGTGTGTCATTGTGTGTGACATGTGCAGTATTGTGTGCAATTTGTAAAACACTGAATGCTGCATTGTGCGGGACGTTGTGTGTGTTGGTGCGTGCGGTGTTGTGTGCAACAATATTTGGAGCGTTTCGTGTGGTGGCATGTGTGACATGTACAGAGTTGCGTGTGGTGGTGTGTGCGGTGTTGTGTGCGGTGGTGTTTGTCTTTGAGCGTCTGAGAGTCCTGCCAGTCATGCGGTGGGGGGAGGGGCTAAGTGTCCTGTGGGTGGAGTTTAAGCTGCGTGAGGTGGTAAAGATGCAGCGCAGCGGGGTTCGGGGACTCGCCGGCCGGGACACAGCAGATTTAGACCTTACAATGCTTCCAGACTCCACACACCTTAACCTGAAATGAACATAAATAAATATAATTATTACACACACACAATGAGATTACAAAGTGAGTAAATAAGTTTTAAGTTCAGTACAGTACATACCACAAGTCAGAGTAAACTTTACACACTACACATTTCTCACATTGTGCTGAAAGTGTAGCCCTGCTCAGAAATCTTGTGGCAAGGTTAAACAACAAGGACTATGTGTCTGTAAAAAACAATTACACCAGAAAGTAGCACGGACTGGGCAACACAGATAAGATAGGTCTCCCATGGCATCTGAGAACCTGGGAAATTTTTGAATGCCGCATTGTGCGGGACGTCTTTCGAGAGAAAAAAATAAAAGCAACCAGCTTAAAAAAGACAAGCCGGCTAAAGCCGCATGAACAATTGACCAAGAGGTCGTAGTGTTACGGAGAAAGATCTGGGGGAATGACAGGATCCTTAGTGTGGGAGCATCTTGGCTCCAACAACAACAGGATCAATATGAAGTTACAGAGAACCAGAAGTGGAATGACATCAATATCAGAGAGACCACTGCCACTGTCAACAGAACCAGCAACTGGAAGCAACCAGACAGACATTGGGGAAAAGTCCATTTCTGGATCAAGACCCTGCTCATTATCCAACAGGGGCCAATAGGGAGCTTCTCCCACAGATGGAAAAGACCAAGAACCCCACAAATAACTGATCACCTGTCTTAAACCTGTATGAGATTCTCGCTGCCATTATTCAAAACAAGAGCAAGTTGCATCGTGCAAAAAAAGAGGACTGGAGGAAAGGAAGCTGTGGAAGCTCCTGAGGACTTTTGTGATCAGATCACACCTGCATTAACAAGGACAGTGTAAATCAACACTGCAGACCCCGGAAAAGTATGGTCAGACTGTCCACCACATCATATCAAGCTGCTCTGTGTACCTACAGGAGTAACAACCATAAGACCACAAGAAGCAGGAGAGCTATGGTGTTAATATCAGCAGCAGAGAAACAGGAAGGACAGGATGTGCATGCTCACCATGTATTAGTTCCATTCAACTACAAAACCTCCACCAGTCACCAAGGAGCTCTCCAACTATATGTTTGTATATATACACAGACTACATAGAGAATACACTGAGTGGATCCCTGGAAAGCTCAACTTCTACAAACTTCCGAAGATCACACAATCTGAAACAGATCACATCACATCATAGAGCGATCACACTAGCAGAACATCCCCCTGCCTCTCGAAGAGAACAAGTGAACAAGAACTTTTATAACTTTCATGATACTACTATTGTACTACTACTAATAATAATAATAATATTAATAATAATAAACATACCCAGTGTTTGCAGTGTGTGTTGTGGTTTCAGTCCTCACAGTGGGTTTAGCTGCAATAGTGAACGGAAGCTTAGTCGGAGCTCGTTTGATAGGTGTAAGGGGTCGAGGGATCCTACTGCTCCACCCCTCACACCCTCGCTCCCTTACTTCCTTTTTGACCTTCCCAATTGAGTCGTCTGATTGGTGCGTATCCTCCTCAGTGGTGGACATTGTCTCTGAGGCTCTCCTGGGCTCATCTCCAGATGAAAGCGATGAAGATGTCCTGGAGTTCAGCATCTGTCTCTGCCTCTCCAGCACCAATCGAGCAAACTCCTGCCGCTTGGACCGTTTCCGGGTTTGATCCCGTGACAGCAACGGATCTGCACTATCCTCTGATACCAAGACAGGGATTCGACTCCTGCTTGTCAGAGAAGAAGATCTTGTGCTTTTACCTCTATTTCCTTCTGCCCTGCACAAAAACTCTTCTTTGGGCATCTCTGATAAAACAACCATAGCTGGAGCCTGGCTCTGCACAGGTCTATTAACAACACAGTGTCCTTGAACATCTTCTACTGGATTGTGTGATGAAGTCTTAGGCCAGCCACCTCCTGCTTCTGCTAATATGGCACTTCTGGTTTGGGGCTCCACCTCACACTGAAGGTTCTTAGGCAGCTCATGGTCCCCCCCTTGAACCTGAGGCAGTCGAGATGACATGATGTTCAGGTGTGTGGTCTCAGCAATGTGGATGAACGTTCTTTCCACTTTGGTGAAAGGAGGAGATGCAGGAGAACCAGAGGAAACCAGTACAGTAGCTGAGGGATTATTTTTTTGTCTGACTACACTGGAAATCCTAATATCATCTGGATCACCATGCTGGTTTTTACAAGGTTCTTTTTCTTGATGGCTCTTGGTCAAAGAAGAACATGTAGAATAAGCTGGTTGGTTAGACTCTTTCTTGACTCCTAACACAGGAGTCCTATCATCATTTTCCTCAGCCTGGTTCTCTAAGAGTTCATGTGCTTGTTGGTGTTTCTGTGTGCTGGTCACAGGAGGAGATGTAGGAGCAGCAGTGTTCTGTTGTGATGAGCTGATGATTCCACTATTACCTGCATCGCCATATTTTGTTGAAGGTTGTTGGTTCTTCTCCAAGAAACATGTCTGGAAGTCAATAGCTTCCTTTTCACTCTGAAGAACGTCTGTTCCAGCTCCAGAATTCAGAGACTTCTTCATGTCTCCAGGTGAGAACAGAACCAGAGTTTTAGAGATGTCCTCTTGATCCAGATCTACATCAGCCACAGAACCTGGATCTCTCTGACCTTTCTGAGGGTCGATAGCTAATAAGGTTGAAGGAGGTCCGTCTTGGCTCTGATCCAGACTGTCAGACTCACTCTTAGTCACGTCATCTTCTCTCGGCCCATCGTCTTGTGTGTCAGGGGGCGTGGCCATGAAACCTCGACGCTGGTGGAGGCTTCCAGTCAGCATGACAGTGAGGAAATCACCTCGTTTTGCCTGAAGCTTTGGAAGGATGTAAAACATTTCTTTTTCAGAATACGGTGCTTTGGTCCGATAGTCTGTCGGAGAGAGGAGAGTCTCCCTTGGTAACGAAATCTACAAGAAACATAAACTTCGGTTAGAAATTGTGGCAAGAAACAAAATTCCTGCAAAAAAAAAATTATAGTTTAACATGAGCAAGTGTAAACAAGCAGGGTCATGAAGAGTTAGTAATGCAACAATGGTGTGGTGCAAATATTACACTGTTTAACACCAGCACTGCTCCTATGCTCTGATTGGTCGGATGGCGTTGATTAATTCTCTATAACAGTATCTTACAGTAGCACAGGTTCATATTAATGCACTCACTCGTTATGCGTTATGTTTTTTTATAGTAACAGCTCATTCACAGGGATGTGTTTGGTTGCTTGAAAATAACATGTACGCTTTGACATGGTGATGTTTACTCAAAGTAGGGAAATGTTTCTATAACACTTATAGAAGGAGTCTTTAGTGTCAGCGCTGTGTAACAGTCAGAGGTAAAGTTTTTCCACATCCTCAGGAAAGAGGAGTTTACACTGCCTTGCGGTTTCTCATTGTGTCTTGATAACATGAAGTTAGGGAATACGGTGAGATCAGTGAGGGAGCGAGTGTGTGTAGTTGCTATAATGTAAGTGACAACAAGAACTGACTTATTTATCAATAAATGTAACTATAATTGTAGAGGACGAGTGACTGCTGTTCTATAATATGAAAAAAAACTCTTTTTCTCGTTAAACTGCTGTAATGATTTAGGGGGGAAAACATACACAAGAATATGTGGTTAGAGGAAATACATCAACTTCAGGGTGACAAGAGTCGCTCTGCTTCATCACACCACCCTGTTATACTGTTGATTAGTTTCCTCTCACAACATTACACATACATGCACACACACACACAGTGTTGTGAAAAAGACTTTGCCCATTCCTAAGTCAATTCCATTTGCCAATTCCTTTTTTTTTTTTGCACATTTGTCAATTGCCCCTAAATCTAATGACTGGTTGTGCCGCTATTGGCATTAACAACTGCAGTCATGTGTTTGTGATAACTGGCAATAAGTCTTTCACTTCGCTGTAAAGTAATTGTGGCCTGTTCTTCTTTGAAGAATTATTAAAATTCAGACACTGGAGAGTTTAACCGATTTGAGGTGATGCCACAGCATCTCATTCTGATATAAGTCCAGAATTTGACTAGGCCGCTCCAAAACCGTAAAATGATGGGTTTTTTTTAACCATTCAGAGGTGGACTTGCTGATGTGTTTCGAAGCATTGAGGTTGAGGTCAGGAACTGATGGCCGTACATTCTCCTTTAGCATTTCCTGGTAGAGCACAGAATTCCTGGTTCCATCAATTATGACAAGTCGTCTAGGTCTTGAAACTGCAAATCAGCCCCAGACATCACACTACCACAACCATGTGTGACTGTTGGAAGTTCTTTTTATGAAACGGTGTGTTAGTTTTACACCAAATCTAACGGGACACAAACCTTCCAAAAAGTAACTTTTGCCTCATCAGTCCACAGAATATAAGTTTTTTGGCAAGTGTGAGACAAGCCTTTGTGTCCTTTTTGGCCAGCAGTTGCTTTCACCTTGTAACTCTCCCATGGAAGCCATTTTGCCCCCAGTCTCTTTCTTTATGTTGAATCATGAACACTGACCTTAATTGAAGCTAATAAGGCCTGTGAGTGTTTTTAGATGTTCTTCTGGGTTCTTTTATGAGCTCCTGGATTGGTGGGCCAACCGCTTCTGGGAAGGTTTGCCACTGTTCCAAGTTTTCTCCATTGGACATTGTAGATAACGGCTCTCACTGTGGTTCACTGGAGTCGTAAAGGGTTAAAAATGGCTCTGTAACCCTTTCCAGACTGACTTAATGTCAATTATTAGTTTTTCATCTGTTTCTTGAATTTCTGTAGATTGTGATGCTATTTGAGAGCTTTTATGATGCTTCATTTTGTCAGACAGGTTTTATTTAAGTGATTTCTTGGTTTAACAGGTCTGGCAGTAATTAGGCCTGGGTGTGGCAAGTAAAATTTAACTCTGCTTTTCAACAAATGGTGATTAATCACAGTTCATTCCTGATTTAGTGAGGGGGTAATAACTTTTTTTTACTAGGTAAAATTTTAATATTATTACTAGTTTTTGTTTCTTTTTCCCAAAATTAATGAAATCATCATTTAATAACTGCATTTTTGTATTTAATTGGTTTATCTTTGTGTAACATTAAAAATTTCTTTGATGATCTGAATGATTTCTTTGATGATCTGAATTGTTTAAGTGTGACAAATAGGGGAGAAAATCAGAAAGATACATTTTTTTTCACAGCACTGTGTGTGTTCGAGTTACATTACAGCTCAGTCATGAAATCAGAAGATCTTAAACCCAGACTCTGTTATGAAAAAGACATGAAATAAAACATAACGGTTATTCTCTTTGTGAAACACTTTAATGGAGTTTTGGTTCCGTACAACAGATTATCAGATTGTCTCTGTTACACATTTCTGTAGAAAAGGCACAAAAATGTAGATGTTCCCTTTTTAACCCCAGAGTGAATCCTCACAGAGCGGCGTACTCTTCAGCAATCCAACCGCAAACATCACATGCCTTTAACACAATCCAGACAGGAATTTCACATCTGTGTGTGTGTGTGTGTATATATATATATATATATGTTTATATAAACACACACAAACACACGTGTTGATATTTATAAATAGAAAAGTTCCATATACATGCTGAAACTGTATACGAGCATAAAGAATATTTACATACATACAAAAGAAACGTACAGTGTTATAGTACACACCGCGTAATCAGGGTGGTACTGTTACCGTGGAAACCAGTCCTACTCGTGTACTGTACAGAAAGAACTTGTAAATAAAAGCTTTGTGTGTAAAAGAGTCGATTATGATGACAAACGATGAGCAGCACATGCCTGAAGCAAACCTCCCGCGTCTCTACTCAGTCACAAGATACAAGAGTTTAGCATTTACTTTAATATATAATATAATATTAAAATATACCGTCACTGTACACGACCTCACCGCTTACAGAAACGTGTGTGTGTGTGTGTGTGTGTGAGAGAGAGAAACAGTAACGTACACGAGTGCAGCGTTTAGAGACGAGACGCGCTTTTCACACAGGGTCATCATGCAGCGCTCGCTTTTTTACATCGTAATACACACACACTCAGCTCCTGTGTGTTCAAGGCATTCCGTGTGTGTGTGTGTGTGTGTAAGATAATGTTTATATATGAGTGTGTGTGCGTGATATAAGAGCTGAGTGTCAAAGCAGCAAAAATGTGTGTACAAAATCACAGATCACATTTTTTTTCATTCAGTTTTTCTTTAATACATTTTATTTACTTTCTGATCATCAAACACACACACACACACACACACACACACACACACACACACACACTCATGATAAATAATAATGAATTAGAGGTTTATTGGTTAGGGTTGGAGAAGTGAAATACGCCGTCAGTAACAGTGCCACGTCTCTGTACATTAACGTGTGTGTGTGTGTGTGTGTGTGTGTGTGTGTGTGTGTGTGTGTGTGTGTGTGCAAAGTAAGTGAAAGTTAGCAGCCTATTTAAACACACTCAGTTTTCATATGCAAAAAGCGCGGGCTGCTAAAAAACAAACAAAATACATAATTAACCCCTGACTCTTATACACACCTCTCACTACTCATCATCCTCACACACACACACACACACACACACACACACACACACACAGAGGTTCACCCTTTCACCTTTGCATATTAGGACTATTTGAATAACACACCTGCAGCTTCACACTCCAATGCTAATGGAAGCACAAACTACATGACATAACTACACATAAACTCTCTGTAGTTTAAAGCCCTTCGAGTTCACACATCGCTGTTCCTGTAACTCACACACACACACACACACACACACACACACACACACACACACACACACAGTTTTATTGCACAGTCTGAATGGAAGACATTAACTCACATCCTCCAGCTACATCTGATCACTCTTCCTGCTCAGTCCTGACTCTGGTGTCCAACACACACACACACACACACACACACACACACACACACAGGTTTCGTCACATGGTGCGGTCACACCATCACATTAGGACCCATTAGGGAGACTGAGGGGTCTGTGGACTGTGAGGATGTGAGATCTCTCCCGACACCGCGCGCGTCACAGCTCACGTGACTGACCGCATCACGTTTCTCTCACGGCTTTACATCACAGCTTCTAAAGTGCAGGAGTGTGAAAAGTACAGTACTGAGAGAACACACCACCACGAGAGAGGGAGAGAGAGAGAGCTCCGATACCGCTAACACAACAGTCACATGACCACGCACACGTCACATGACCACATCACTTTATTCTCATCCCCATCTGGCACAAACGTGACTGGATCACGTGACTGAACACCGGAGCTCCTCTTTCCTATAACGACACATCAATGTCCATAACCCATGTGCAGCTCTGCAGGCTAACACTGGCTAGAATGTGTGTGTGTGTGTGTGTGTGTGTGTGTGTGTGTGTGTGTGTGTGTGTGTGTGTTAGATGAGTGGACGCTAAGGTGCAGAATGATGAAGCACATTGCAGCCATGTGTATTATTATTATTATTATTACTATTATTATTATAAAGCTCAAAGCGTTCATGCAGAGTAAATAGAGATATTTAAGAGCGTTGAACTCCTCAGTGTTCACATCCCCAGAACCACACACACACACACACACACACACACACACACACAACACACAACCCCTACCCCCACCCCGCCCTACCCACGCAACGTGAAGCGATAACGTCATTTCACTGCACACGAGTGACGTCATGGCTTTGGATATCACACTTAAGCATCTCATTTGCATATCTGACTCTATGAAGCAGAGCACCGTTATATCGAAACTCAGGTTTATATTCTAAAACACTAGATGAGTTCGCGATGAATCCACACACACACACACACACACACACACACACACACACACACACCTCATAGCATAGCACACACCACAGAATCCTGATGGAGACCAAATCATATACATTTAACACGTGTGTGATCAAATCTGTACACGTACATTATGTGCAAAATAAAGACAAAATTATCCAGTGCAACCAGAAAAACACCTGCTGTACCTCAAAAATACCACTTAGCGCACCTTTAAAGGTCAGCGATGTCACTTACTGCATCTTTAACAGGTTAGCCTGTTTTAACAGTCAGTGATTTTACCTGTGGCTTTAAAAGTCAGTGTTACAATGTAACACCCATTTAAAACTCCTTAAAGATAAAAAGCCAAGAATCAGATAAAAAGCTGAGTGTGTGTTTTTGAACTTGTACACAAGATAATAAAATAACTGTATAACAGCACAGCAGCTCTGGTATCATGACCTCTTCATCTCTCAGACAAGAGAACATGCAGAATTCATGATCCTGCTGCACGCGCACACACACACACACACACACACACACGCACGCGCACACACGCGCACACACACACACACACACACTAAAGATACCTCACATCAACTGATAATTAAACGAGGTCATAATTAAACACTGAGAAAAGGAAACACCAGAATGAGGAAAGTGTACACAATACACACTGATCATGAATTTCCTTTTAAAACACACACACACACACTTTCATGGGTTTGTTGCATCATTAGGAAAACACATCTTCCTGACTTGGCTGACACGTGTGTAAAGCGCAGATGTGTATGAGGCACGTGCATGTGTGGAGTAAGTGTGTGTGTGAGGTGTATGTAATGCAGGTGTGTGTGAGGTGTGTAAGAGGAGAACGTGCATGTGCGCGCTTTCAGCTGTTTTTGTGCATCAGTTTGGCGAGAATGTGCTGAATGTGAGCACGCGGAGAGAGGACAGAGTGGCGTTGTGGGCGGAGCATGGCAGAATGTGGGCGGGGCATCCCAGGACGGAGCCGCTGGTTAACGTGAGCTGGGCTGCTCTCGGCGGAGCGACTGCGCTGGATGAAAGATGAGTGGGGATACTCCTCCGTCTCCAGAGTGGAGGACGAAAAGACGTAGGAGGCAAGACGGCGAAGCTGATTGGGACGAGGAGACGGGGGTCTGTCCTCATCCACCTACAACAGACAGAGAGACAGAGAGAGAGAGAGAGGGAGAGAGAGAGAGAGAAAGAGAGAGAGAGAGAGGTTACAATGGACAAATTATTAGAGAGGAGTGTAAGACGTCCAGCCATGTGCCGAGACTCAGTTAAATCTTACCGCAATAAACATGGGCTGTCTTGTGTTCCTTTTTTTCAGAGAAAGCTGCCTAAGCAGGGTACACTTCAGCACTAAGTAGAACTATTAGTCAGGACCATAAGTATTTAGACAGTTTCCTTGACAAAATTTTTTTCATTTAAGTAGATTTTTAAAACAATCAGCTCTAATGATTTTACAAACTCCATCCATTTTCACAGGTTCAGTAAACTCTAATCAGTGTTTCCTGCTTCAGAGAGTATGTCCTCAGTCCTGACTATAGTCTCTGATGGTGAAACTCTGACCTCCTTCACGGTGTTCTTGACTTTAGTGTTCTTGACTCAGTCTAAATACTGTAAAGGGTTTTTTCTTGAGCACTTTCGTCATCTTTTGTGGTCTTTTGGTGTTGTTGAGCTCGACAGTGCATTCCTTCTATTTAAGAATATACCAGATTGTTGATCTGTCATCTAAATGATGGCGTCCTTCTCCTGCATCAGCACCTGTTTGGACTGCAGATTGAGAGTTCCCATGAAGATAAACACCAAATGGAGACTCAACACTTATACACACCCACGGCTGATGCAGTAGTAAGGTATGCGAGAGTGCTGCGCTGGACATTTTGTTCCATCAATAATATTAGGAGTAGCACAAACGTTAACTTCCTCATTCTCTTCTTCTCTTGTGTTTAACAGCAACTCACAAATTAACTAGGCACACACTGACACCTGCGTGGAGAGTGTAAGTACAAGTGTACCCGAGTACAGAGAGTAATAACAATGTGAACACTAGCCAGCAGGGACGGGCTTGATAGTTCCTGGACATGATACAAATCTGTTTATCTGGCAGTTGTCCAGTTACTTCTGAGCCTGGGAAAATTAATGGACTTTTTTGTTTGTTTGTTTGTTTGTTTTTAAACAAAGTCCTGTAATTCCTAAACATCAGTCTCTGTACAAATACTTATGAACCTGACTGTACATCCTAGCCCATTACTCTTTATATTAACCAAATGAGCCAAGTGTATGAGGGACATGACCGGAGAAGGTACTTATGAAAGTTTCTTTTATCTGCTTCAGAAACTAATGTCATGTAGGGTTAAAAAGTGAGAAAAAACTAAAGAGACGATGACGGGAGACCGTTTGGATTGAAGCTCAAGAGTTCCTCAGTTCTCTACAGCTTTATGAGCGAAACTTTCACTTTTTTTATTTGACAATTTTGCTGAAGTAGCTGCTCAGCTACACAAGAAAACAGTGCGCTCTGTCTGGCCAGTCAGCGCACTGAGTAATATCTGACTTTTTTGGGAAACTCTGGACACCAACTTTTCAGTGTGCATTTGGGTCATGTAACCAATCCGCCACACGTGCACAGATACGAAGATATTAAAGGAACGATCGGCACATGTCTGGAGGTGACACGTCAGTTGTGAAACACATGCAGTAAGGAAAGACAAACACTCAGTACAGAGAGGAGCTGTCTGTCTCTGTCTCTCTCTCTCTCTCTGTCTCTCCTAGTGGAGATGGTTATCAGGATTAACGCTCCGTCTCAAACCTGCACACGTACAACACAATGAGTCTGAGGGATGCAGCTGGCTTCTCTATTTCTCAGGCTTACTGATCAATACTGTGTGAGAACCGTCACTGTGACTACACACACACACACCTACACACAGGATTAAAGATGAGAAAAAAATAAGAAAATAAACAAAGCAGTAACGGTGAAGTGATGATGATGAGGATGAAGATGAGTATACAGAGAGAAGGTGACGATCCTAAACTGTGCTTACCCCAAACACCTGTTTTCTCCTCGTGTGCTGATCCACGTGCTCATGTTTCTCCTCAGGAAAATAACGGCAAACGTTTGAGTGATAAAAAGTTGCGGTTACACAAGATGAAAAGAGACTGCTGGGGAAAAACATGAAAATAATGCGAGGGTTCGAGTCTTCAGGGTGACTGCAGGTCTCATCGATCTGTATGTAATACTTTAATATTCAGATTTATTACCACAGTGCTGTTTAACCCTGGATTGTTATTGGCCAGAGGGGGGTTGTTTTATTTTCTATAACAGCATGATGTTACAGCATCATTAGTTAGATTATTGCACTCATTACACCCTTATATTGTTTAATAATAATAATAATAAATGGATTAAAAAACATGACTGACATTAAACAATAAATAAATCATTAAATAATCAAATAAAACATTTGGTAAATTGCTGCACCAGAAGATGAATAAAACATTAGTAGTTGTGTGCTGTTATAGAAAAATAATCAACCTAGGGGTTGTAACGGTCAGTCCCTCACCCCTCCCCCTCCCCCACATAGACTGACTCTGCCTTGACACTGACTCCAGGAGGTGGGACACGAGCTCAGGAGGGGGGAACGCGTGCAGGTGAAGGAAAATAAGTGACAGTATGTATGTTCTGATTGACCTTCACCTCACACACACACACACACACACACACACACACACACACACACAACAGCACTGAGTTTTAATCATGGTGATAATGTTAGACCCCTGTGAGTCAGATACATGAGGTTTAGTCAGGATCTGCAGACACTCTGCTCTTAACCAGTCAGAGTGTGGAGTTGCACTGCGGCGTGTGAATTCTCTCTCGCACATGACGGAGTGATGATTATAAAAGGTTAGGAGCAAAATATATAAACCGTTCCAAAAAACAAAAACCATAACCCAGTAAAATGATGCTAAAAATGTGTGTGTGTGTGCGTGTGTGTGTCCTGGGCTGAACAGGATTAGCTAGGACCAGTCAAACTGAGGATTCAAAGTCTTCGACAGGACTGTGGTTACTATAGCAACACAGTGGACAACCATTGAGCAGGATTCCTTCCTCTATGTTCCACAGATGAATTTTTTAACCTGTCCAATCTGAGAGCCAATCCTGACACAGGAGGCAGGGCTAACCACAGTGCAGGAGGTGGGATTTGTTAGAATACAGATATAGTACAACACAAGAACTATTAAAACTGTTAACACACTCCAGAAAAAAGACAAGAACAATTACATTAATAATACATTTATAATATTAATAAGTTAGTGACCAGAAGCTTCATCCATCCTCCTCTCTCTCTCTCTCGCCACGCTCTCTCTCACACTGTGTGCTGTGAGGGTTTAAACATGTTTTTGTGAAAAGATGGAAACAAAAACCCTGTGTTAAAAAATAACAAGTGAGTCTTGTTCTTTCTCTCTCTCTCTCTCTCTCTCTCTCTCTCACACACACACACACACACACACACACACACACACACACACACACACAGAAAGAAACAGAGAGAAAAATAGACTGCAAAAGAGAGTAAGAGAAAGAGATGAGGAAACACAAAGAGTGACGGAAAGTGGAAGACAGATGGTCAGTAAGTTTACATGATGACATGTTAATCCAAATAAAACCTTTAGAACTTTATAATAAATATAAATGTGTTATTCTGACTGATATTGTATTAAATCATCTCAGAGTCTGGGACACAGAAATTGGCCAAGCCGCTCTGAAAAAGCTTCTTGCCCCAGGATAGTTTCAAATTTTGACCAAAAGTAAAGCACGTGTGAAATGTATAACGCTGTAAAGTTTTCCATGTTCTCATGCTCCACAGGCTACCAGTCTGCTCCTAACTAACAGATCTAGGTTTGATTTTGTCTGGCTGTTGCGAGACTGGAGGGTGATTTTTATTTTACAATTATCAATCGAGTGCAACATGCAAACCTCTACTGGTCGGCCTCCTTTTCAGTAAGTGAGGTCAGGCTTAAACTTGAGATCCTAGCAAGGTGTGGGTTCTTGAGCTTTCAGACTGCCACTGAATTCCATTGCTCGACCTGTGACGCCACCCCACGCTCAGCTATATTGCACCGCTTTGCTTACTGCTGGCTCCAGCCAGTTAAACTCAGCACACGTGCTTGAGATCACAGAGAGGCTAGTAGTGGAGTGCTCCACTTTCTTTCATGAGAGAAAAAGGAAAGCAGTCGGCATGTGCGCACTGACATCAGTATGGGAAACCACGTAAGCATTGAAATGAGTGGTATTCTCCCTTTCTGTGGGCCCGAAGAAGCCCTCCCTGCTTTTCCAGTGCCAGAGGAGAGAAAAACTTGGGCTGGGTGCACTGACATCCATAACCACGCCCCGATGCACTGGGTCTGCATCGGTAGGAACTCCCATACTTGCCCTCCTTGAAACCCGCAGCACAGTGACACCTCACCCGCCCCTCAAAATTCCCAAGGGTGCAAAACTGTGCGGACCTCTTCCAATCACATGCGTGCACAGGGATCGGTCAGAGGTGCCAGCTGCAAGCATCACGGTGGAGGATTGCTGGGGAAAGCGTACCATCACAGCAAGTATTGTTCCTAATCTGCCTGTACCTCTTTTGTTAGGCCAAAATTTGCTCGGGCTCTGTGGAAAAACCCCATTGGGAAAGAGGGGAAAATAGAAGGAATCTCCAGGTGAGCGGAGACAAAGACAGAAATAAATTTCACGGAAAATTTCACTGACAGAAGACTAGGCCATGCATTTGACATTTCAGTTAGCCCGCTCCCTTCCATCATTCCGTTGGTCTCACTGGCCGGCCAGACAATTAAGTCAGGGTTCGTGACACGTTGGACAGCCCCAGTCACTCTACGGCTCGGATATTACATCACTCTGAGAGAATCTCGTTTCTGGTAACCTGGGTACCAGAACAGAGAATAGTGCTGGGGTTTCCATGGCTACATCACCATAACCCCTGCATCGACTGGCTGACCCGTTCCTTGTCAAACTGGGGGTGTCTGTAAACTCTAACCCACCTTCAAGGTGGCCAACCCCCAGTCCCACGCTTCCTGCTCCAATACCTCTTTTAACTGTCCCTTAGGGCTACTGGGATAGAAATAAAGTGTTCTTCAAGGGAGAGGCTCATGGGCTACGCATGCCACTCCTGAGCTGCCAGTGATCCAGACCCTCTCTGCCCTCTGGATCTGTCTGACTCGTCCTTGTTGGAGATCTCGTCGCATGGATGCCCTGTATGGTCTGGGATGCGAGTGGTGAGTAGGGACAGTTCCACTTTACCATGAAAACCGTCCTGGCCTCGGCTAAAGCAGACAGCTCTTCTCCGAGGACTCAATAGTTCAGGACTGGAGTTTTCTACAGTCTACTCGAGCCTCCAATAACAAACTGGACTCCATATTAATTTAAATACATCAACTGTTATACTGAACTTCTAGCCTCCTAACACACAGATTTCTTCCCATTGCCATCTCAGAAAGATCTTCCCTTAGCACTGTCGCCGTCAGGTTGTTCATCAGGGACAATCATGACAAATCAAAAAAATGAGGTGATGCTTAATCCAAGCTTGCCAGATAGTGCAGGAGCCTTATTACTGTGCTTGACACAGGCAGCTTTTAAGATGAAATGTTTTGCTCCACGATAACCAATGCATGAGCTGACACTCTAAATGAATTACTTTACCTTTAGGATTAACAGGAGAATTGTTTTTTTTATTTGGTCTCTCACATATACTGAAATATGCTTTACTGATAAGTTTACATTAAAGCATTACATTTAATTTAAGCAGCCAGATTATGCGGTTATTCTTTCTTCTCATCTTGAGAAAAAAGTGGAGATGTTTCATTCTGGCTGCACTTTTACTCTCCTTGGTCTTTCGGCTGTTTCTTTCAGGGGTCGCCACAGCAGATTATCTGCCTCCATCTTACCATATCCTCTGCGTCCTCTTCTCTCACTCCAACTTTATGTCTTCTCTCTCTACATCCATATATCTTCTCTTTGGTCTTCCTCTAGACCTCCTGCCTGGCGGTTCCAACCTCAGCATCCTTCTACAGATATATTTACAATCTCTCTTCTGAACACACCCAAACCACCTCAGTCTGGAATCTCTGACTTCATCTCGAAAACATCTAACATAAGTTCTCCCTCTGATGGACTCATTCTTGATCCTTGTCATTGCCAAAGAGAATCTCAACCATATGCTACCTCCAGCTCCACCTTCTGTCTTTTTTTTCAGTGCCACTGTCTCTAAGCCGTAGAGCATCGCTGGTCTCACCACTGTCCTGTACACCTTTCCTTTTATTCTCGCTGATTCAATTCAATTTTATTTGTATAGCACTTTTAGCAATTGTCATTGTCGCAAAGCAGCTTTACACAATCAAAAGAATGATTTAAGTTTGTATGAAATGTGAATGTGTATGAATCAAAATGGTCAGTTAGTTCCTGGTGAGCAAGCCGAGGGCGTGGCAGTGGCAAGGAAAAACTCCCTGAGATGGTAATAGGAAGAAACCTTGAGGGGAACCAGACTCAACAGGGAACCCATCCTCATTTGGGTTAAACAGAAAGCAGGAAATGATCTGCATTACGTCCATGAGTCCCCCAGATCTGCTCCTTTACTTAAGGCAAATCTATTTATAAAAATGCTTGATTAAATAAATAGTTTTTTAGTCTGGACTTAAACACTGAGACTGTGTCTGAGTCCTGAACACTATTTGGAAGACTATTCCATAATTTTGGGGCTTTGTAAGAAAAAGCTCTGCTCCCAGCTGTAGTTTTCATAATACGCGGTACTGACAAGCAGCCTGCATCCTTTGATCGAAGTAGGCGTGGTGGTTCGTAAGACACTAGCAGTTCGCTCAGGTACTGCGGCGCGAGACCATTTAATGCTTTATATGTCAAGAGTAGTATTTTAAAATCAATGCGAAATTTCACAGGGAGCCAATGCAGTGAGGATAAGATAGTGGTGATGTGCTCATATCTTCTGGTTCTGGTGAGGACTCTCGCTGCTGCATTCTGGACTAGCTGAAGCTTGTTTATGTACCTAGCTAAAATACCAGACAGTAAGGCATAACAATAGTCCAACCTAGAGATGATAAAAGCATGAACTAGTTTTTCTGCATCGTTTAGCGACAATACAGTGGTGTGAAAAACTATTTGCCCCCTTCCTAATTTCTTATTCTTTTGCATGTTTGTCACACTTAAATGTTTCTGATCATTAAAAACCGTTAACTATTAGTCAAAGATAACAAAATTTAACACAAAATGCAGTTTTTAAATGAAGGTTTACGTTATTAAGGGAGAAAAAAAAACTCCAAATCTACATGGCCCTGTGTGAAAAAGTGATTGCCCCCCTTGTTAAAAAATAACTTAACTGTGGTTAAGTTCAATTTCTGTAGTCACCCCCAGGCCTGATTACTGCCACACCTGTTTCAATCAAGAAATCACTTAAATAGGAGCTACCTGACACAGAGAAGTAGACCAAAAGCACCTCAAAAGCTAGACATCATGCCAAGATCCAAAGAAATTCAGGAACAAATGAGAACAAAAGTAATTGAGATCTATCAGTCTGGTAAAGGTTATAAAGCCATTTCTAAAGCTTTGGGACTCCAGCGAACCACAAATGGCAAAAACATGGAACAGTGGTGAACCTTCCCAGGAGTGGCCGGCCGACCAAAATTACCCCAAGAGCGCAGAGACAACTCATCCGAGAGGCCACAAAAGACCCCAGGACAACATCTAAAGAACTGCAGGCCTCACTTGCCTCAATTAAGGTCAGTGTTCACGACTCCACCATAAGAAAGAGACTGGGCAAAAACGGCCTGCATGGCAGATTTCCAAGGCGCAAACCACTTTTAAGCAAAAAGAACATTAAGGCTCGTCTCAATTTTGCTAAAAAACATCTCAATGAATGCCAAGACTTTTGGGAAAATACCTTGTGGACCGACGAGACAAAACTTTTTGGAAGGTGCGTGTCCGGTTACATCTGGCGTAAAAGTAACACAGCATTTCAGAAAAAGAACATCATACCAACAGTAAAATATGGTGGTGGTAGTGTGATGGTCTGGGGTTGTTTTGCTGCTTCAGGACCTGGAAGGCTTGCTGTGATAGATGGAACCATGAATTCTACTGTCTACCAAAAAATCCTGAAGGAGAATGTCCGGCCATCTGTTCGTCAACTCAAGCTGAAGCGATCTTGGGTGCTGCAGCAGGACAATGACCCAAAACACACCAGCAAATCCACCTCTGAATGGCTGAAGAAAAACAAAATGAAGACTTTGGAGTGGCCTAGTCAAAGTCCTGACCTGAATCCTATTGAGATGTTGTGGCATGACGGTTCATGCTAGAAAACCCTCAAATAAAGCTGAATTACAACAATTCTGCAAAGATGAGTGGGCCAAAATTCCTCCAGAGCGCTGTAAAAGACTCGTTGCAAGTTATCGCAAATGCTTGATTGCAATTATTGTTGCTAAGGGTGGCCCAACCAGTTATTAGGTTCAGGGGCAATTACTTTTTCACACAGGGCCATGTAGGTTTGGATTTTTTTCCTCCCTAAATAATTAAAACCATCATTTAAAAACTGCATTTTGTGTTTACTTGTGTTATCTTTGACTAATAGTTAAATGTGTTTGATGATCAGAAACATTTTGTGTGACAAACATGCAAAAGAATAAGAAATCAGGAAAGGGGCAAATAGTTTTTCACACCACTGTATATTTCTTATCTTGGCAATATTTCTGAGGTGAAAGAATGCTATCCTGGTAATATTATCTACATGTGCTTCAAATGAAAGGCTGGAATCAATGATCACACCAAGGTCTTTCACTGTTGCATTTGATGGAACAGAAAGGCCATCTAAAGTTACGGTGTGATCTAGAATCTTACTCCTAGCTGTATACGGTCCTATGACTAGAACTTCTGTCTTATCCGGATTAAGCAAAAGGAAGTTAATCCAATTCCTTATGTCCTGCACACATTGCTCAACTTTAGTAAGCTGTTTTTTCTCATCAGGTTTTGCTGAGACATATAACTGTGTGTCGTCAGCATAACAATGAAAACTAATACCATGCTTACGGATTATGTTGCCCAGAGGAAGCATGTAAAGGGAACAAAGCAGTGGACCTAAAACTGAACCCTGCGGAACGCCAAACTCCACTAGAGAGCATGCATAATAATCACCATTTAAGTCTACATACTAATAACGATGGGTCAGATAGGATCTGAGCCAGGAGAGGGCTGTACCCTTAATTCCTACTACATTTTCTAATCTGTGAAGAAGAATAGCGTGATCAACAGTGTCAAAAGCTGCACTGAGGTCAAGTAATACAAGCATAGTTACACAACCCTGATCAGAGGCCAATAGGAGGTCATTTACTACTTTAACGAGCGCTGTCTCTGTACTGTGATGAGGCCTAAATCCTGACTGATACAGTTCATGTATGCCATTTCTATGTAGATATGAGCATAGCTGCTCCGCTACTATCTTTTCCAGAATCTTAGAGATAAAGGGGAGGTTTGATATCGGCCTGTAATTGGAAAGCTGACAGGGGTCAAGGTCAGGTTTTTTGATTAGTGGTTTAATAACTTTTAAAAGATCTTGAAACATATTCAATGCTGAGTGAGGAATTAATTATTCTCAACAGGGGTTCTGTTATTGCTGGTACTATCTGTTTAAGAAAATGTGTCGGTACAGGATCTAATATACAGGTTGATGAATTTGCAGAAGAGATGAGTGAAATTAGTTCATTCTCTTCAAGGGGAGTAAAGTATTCTAGGTTCTGATCTGACATGGCTAGATTAACATCTGCATCAATTACATTGTTCGGTTTCAAAGCCTCAATTTTATGCCTAATATTTACAATTTTATTATTTATAAAGTTCATGAAGTCTTCACTATTGCATGATGTTGTTGTGGAGATTTCCGCAGTGGTCTTATTTCTGGTTAATTTGGCCTCAGCATTAAATAAAAATCTAGGATTATTTTTGTTATTTTCTATAAGAGTTGAGAGATATGTTGATCTAGCTACACTAAGAGCTTTTCTATAGTTCAGGATGCTCTCCTTCCATGCTATTTGAAATACTAACAATTTAGTTTGACGCCATTTACGTTCTAATTTCCGAGCGGTCTGTTTTAAAGTGCGCGTGTGATCGTTATACCAAGGAGCAAGTTTCTTATCTCTAATAGTTTTTCTTTTAACTGGAGCTACATTATCTAAGGTATAGCGAAATGTCAACTCTAAATATTCAGTCACCTGATCGAGTTCTGTGGGGTCAGAACAAATTCAAATTCAAATATTATTTGTCACATACACAGTCATACACAGTACGAAATGCAGTGAAAGGCTTATTTTTGACCCTAAAAGAGAATTAAAGTTTACAATAAGAAATTATAAGAGTATAATAGAGAATAAGAAGAAGAAGAAGAACAGCGCGGCACTGTGCGTACATTATTACTGTGACACACTTGAATTGAGACAAGATAGTGATCTGAGATAACTTCAGATAGTGGAATTGTGAATAAATTTCTTGTACTTAATCCGAATAATATTATTAAATCTAAAGTGTGACCTGCTTTATGAGTGGGTCCTACTACACACTGATTTACTCCTACCGAGTCCAGTATAGACATAAATGCTGTTCTCAGAGGGTCTTCTGGGTTTTCAAAATGAATATTAAAATCTCCAGCAATTAACACTTTGTCTACAGAAACGACTAGGTTTGAAAGGAAATCTGGAAATTCACTAAGAAATTCTGAGCACGGCCCTGGAGGTCTGTAAATAACAGTTAGTGGAATCGACTGAGCTGATACTCTTTTATCACACAACACATCTGACACTTTTCTCCACCCATTCCTCTGCACCTCCTTTCCACACTCTCCGTTGACCCTAAATACTTAAAGTCCTGCACCTTCTTTACCTCTGATCCCTGTACTCTCACCATTCTATTTGGTTCCTTCTTATTCACACACATGTATTCTGTCTTGCGACAGCTAACCTTCATTCCTCTGCTTTCCAGAGCATGCCTCCACCACTCTAGATTTTCCTCCACCTGTTCTTGCTCTCGCTTCAAAACACAATGTCATGTGCTAACATTATGGTCCATTAAGACTCCTGTCTAACCTCATCTGCGGTCCTGTCCATCACCAGAGCAAACAAGAAGGGGCTCTGAGCCGATCCTTGATGCAGACCCACCTCCACCTTGAACTCTTCTGTCACACCTACAGCACATCGCGCCATTGTCTTACAGCTTTTATACATGTCCTGCACCACTCTAGCATACGTCTCTGCACTCCAGAGTTCCTCATCATATAATACTACAGCTCCTCTCTCAGCACAGACAATGTAACTCCAATCTCTGTATTTCTCCATCAGCATGCTCAAAGCAAATACTGCATCTGATGTACTCTTTCTAGGCATGAAACCATATTGCTGCTCACAAATGCTCACCTCTGCCCTTAACCTAGCTTCCACTACTGTTTCCCAAAGCTTCATTGTGGCTAATCAGCTTTATTCCTCTGTAGTCCCTTGTTCTTGAAGATCAGCACTAATACACTTCTCCTTCATTCCTCTGGGATCCTCTCACTTTCCAAAATCTTGTTAAACAAACTAGTCAGAAACTTTGCTAAGCACGTCCACACCTCCACAGATATGTCATCAGCACCAACAGTCTTTCCACTCTCTAACCTCTTCACCTCACTTCTAACTTTTACTACTTCCTGCTCCCTAACAGGCACTTGTTCTACTCTTCTATTACCTCATTCATCGAATCTCCAAAGTACTCCTTGCATCTTCCCATCACCCTCCTGGCTCCTGTCAGTAAATTTCTGTCCCTATTCTTAATCACTTTAACCTGCTGCACATTCTTTTCATCTCTATCTCTCTGCCTCACCAACTTGTACAGATCCACCACTCCATCCTTACTGTCTAACCTAGGATACAAGTCCTCATATGCTTTTTTGTAAAAGTACATACGAGACTGGATGTTAATGGAATATATTGTTAGTTAGTCCAGAATGCAACAGCGAGAGTCCTCACTAGAACCAGAAGATACAAGCACATCACCCCTATCTTATCCACACTGAATTGGCTCCCTGTGAAATTTCCCATCTATTTTAAAGTTCTACTTTTGGTGTATAAAGCATTAAATGGTCTCGCGCCGCAGTATCGAGTGAACTGCTAGTGTCTTATGATCCGCCACGCCTACTTCGTTCAAAGGATGCAGGCTGCTTGTCAGTACCCGTATTATGAAAACTACAGCAGGGGGCAGAGCTTTTTCTTACAAAGCCCCAAAGTTATGGATTAGTCTTCCAATTAATGTTCGGGACTCAGACACAGTCTCAGTGTTTAAGTCCAGGCTAAAAACCTATTTATTTAGCCAAACATTTTTGTAAATAGATTAGCCTTAGGTAAAGGAGCAGATCTGGGGGACTCATGGACGTAGAGGATTACAGTGAACTGGTATGGTCTTCCCTACTCCCATTGATCAGGTTTGTTGACGGTGAAGTGACTGGTTGCTTTACATCCCAGTTCCCCCCCATGTCTGTGTGTCCTTCTGGCTCACCCTTTCAGTTACAATGTCACTGCTTGCTAAATATATATTCACCTTAAACATTATGTGATGAGTTTTCCTAACTTAACCATACCTCTCTCTCGCTCTCTTACTGTCGAGCTACACATGTCCCTCCTGAGCACTGAACCAGACCCCCTCTAGACCTATCTGACCCATCCTGGTTGGAGATCTCGTCACATGGATGCCCCGGTGTGGTCTGTCTGGGATGCATGTGGTGCACTTGATAGTTCAGGACTGGAGTTTCCTACAGTCTACTTGAGCCTACAATAACAAACTGTACTCTATATTAACTTAAACACATCTCCTGTTATACTGGACTTCCAGCCTCCTAACACAATATGACTGCAGATCAATTCCTGCTATCCGTTATCACCCAGATGAAGATGAGTTTCCTTGTTCAGTCTGGTTCCTCTTAAAATCTCTTCCTTTTGCCATCTCAGGGAGTTTTTCGCTCAGCTTGTTCATCAGGGACTGTTTTGTAACTGATGTATATAATTGGGTTGCGGCCCCTTTAAGAAAAGTTTTAAAGAAGGGGTTGTCATGTGACCTGTATTCAGAAAGCAAACAAGCAGAGACAGAGAGCAGTGTGTTCAGCATTTCTTACAGCAAAAAATCTGCGATATTTGAGTACTTATTGCCTTGTAATAGCATCATGGGTATGTATTTATTTTATTGATAACTACATGTGTTTTGTATGGAGCCCCAAAAGGGACATGGGTGGAAAAAAAAAAAAAAGAACTTTGGAGGAAAAAAAATTCCACCTTAGCAAAAAAAAAAAAAAGTGTGAGGCAAAAAAAAAAGTGAGGCAAAGAAAAAAATTAAAAATGCCAGGCAAAAAAAAAAATGCTAGGCCAAAAAAAAAAAAACGGGATATGACACGCGAGGGGAAAAAATGGAAAGAGAGAGCAAAAAACGGGACATAGGAGGAAAAGAAATCGAGACCATGTGACTCATATTTCCGGTGCTAAAATACGGAAAGGGCAAGCTCCGAGTACATACTGAATACGTCTTTATATTTTAGGCCAAGCTGAATGTAAAACTCATCTATTCAGAATTCTACTCAGTAATAGTAATATCTTCCTTTCTTATCTTCTTTCTGCGAGATCTCGCGCACTTAAAAAAAAAAAAAAAAAAACATTTCCTAGCTTAATTTTTTTTTTTGCCTAGCATTTTTTCCCTGCCATTTTTTTTTTTTTTGCCTAGCATTTTTTTTGTTTGCCTGCCATTTTTTTTGTTTTTTTTTGCCAAGGTGGAATTTTTTTTTTCCTCTAAAGTATTTTTTTTCTACCCATGTCCCTTTAGGGGCTCCGTAGTTTCGAAATTATTGATAGCAGTATTCATTTATTTAAGTTCTAAACCAGAGAACTGGTTCTGGAAACCAGAAATGAGAGAGCACTTTCTCTCCTTCATGGACAAGATGTTTAAAAGTGGCCATGCTGAGTTAGCCCCACCTCTGAGTGAGAATAAAGAACATTGGTACCTGCCAACATTTGGAGTTTATTATCCCCCCCAAAAAAAAAAAAATCAGGGTAGTGTTCGATTCTAGTGCTCAACAGGATGGGCTATCGCTTAATGATGTGCTTCTTACTGGGCCTGATTTGAACAACACATTGTTAGGAGTGCTAAACCGTTTTAGAAAAAAAGCAATATATGTATATATAGAACAGCTGTTCCACTGTTTTTAGTGAGAGATGAAGACCAGAATTTTCTACATTTTCTTTAGTTTTTGAAAATGACATTTCGAAAGATGTTGTGAATTATCGCATGAGGGTCCATGTATTCGGTAACAGCCCCTCACCCGCAGTCGCGATACATTGTCTACATCAGTCTGTTCTGAGTGACCAGTTCCATGTAGAAGCTGATGTAAAACATTTTCTGATGCGTGACTTTTACACAGATGATGGCTTGAAGTCTCTTCCCACAGTCGAAAGTGCTATCAGTTTGTTGAAAAGGACACAGGATGTTCTTTCTAAATCCAATCTGAGACTGCATAAGATCACAGCAAATAACTAGCCTTTCCATCCAGTGATCATGCAGGCGACTTGAAAGATCTAGATCTAGATGCAGACATGTTACCTATACAACGTAGTCCTGAACTTAATTGGGATCTCTGCACAGACAGCTTTCTCTTTTTTGTTGGCAATGAGATAAAACATGACAAGGTGTCTTATCCACGATCAACAGCCTCTTTGACCCTCTTAGGTTTGTAGCACCAGTCACAATCAAAGGCAAAGCTATTCTGAAAGAACTCACTTCTGAGAAGAGCGATTGGGATTCTCCACTACCCAAAGACATGGAGGAATCTTGGAACTCATGGAGACTATCTTTGTCAGAGCTGTCCAGTTTTTCCATTTCTAGAGCTTATACTAAGACTTCTCCATCAGCAGCTGTTAGAAGGGAATTGTTTGTCTCTTTAGATGCATCAACAAAGGCCATCGCCGCAGTGGCATATCTAAAAGTCACAGATGGTGCAAAGAACAACGAAATTGGGTTTGTAATGAAGAAAGACAAACTTGGCCCCTGTCCTGAGCACACAATGCCAACGCTTGAACTTTGTGAAACAGTGCTTGCTGTGGAACTAACAGACTTGATTTCAGCAGAATTTGACCTCTATCTTGATGCAGTAACCTATTACTCAGATAGTAAAGTGGTTTTGGCTTACATTTTTAATAAAATTAGGCAGTTTTATATGTATGTGAGCAACCGAGTACAACATATCTTTCCATCCAGACCAATGGCACTATGTGCCAGCAGACCAGAATCCAGCAGATCATGCAACACGTTTTGTTTCTGCATCATGTTTACAGAACACCAATTGGCTAAGTGGACCCAAATTTCTGCTTATGTCAGAACTAGGTACCTCACAAATCTGTTATGACATTGTTGATCCCAGCTCAGACACAAACCTTCGTCCTCTGGTGTCCACTTTAAGCACTACGACATCATCTAAACAGCTTGATTCCAAACGATTCACCAAATTCTCATCCCGGACGTTTTAACTGGTACAGTTACTCGTTTTATTCATGTGGCACATAGCTTCCAAAGAAGAGTGGAGAGAAGCAGGACTTGTAAAGGCTAGCATTACTGCAAGGGAGGGTTCACACCAGAGGTGTGGACTCGAGTCATGTGACTTGGACTCGAGTCATGAATTTGATGACTTTAGACTCGACTTGACAAAATATAAAAAGACTTGCAACTTGACTTGGACTTTAACATAAATAACTCGGACTTTCACTTGGACTTGCGCCTATTGACTTGTAAAGACTTGCTACTTCCCATAAAAAGCCCAAAGATAAAAAGTATGTTAACACGGACCGCTCTATCTCTGTTTATGTGTCTGTGCGCGTGTGTGTGACAGAGCGCATGCGCGCATTCGGCACGACATCCAATCAAAGTACCGTAAATTCTTTTGATTCGACAGCGTCCAACACGTGACAACAACGTGAACGCGCCAGTTCGCGAAATGATACTGAAGGTAGCTTCAATTGGCTATAAAAAATTGTCTATATGCGCGGACCACTGAGCTTCTACAGAACGCAGTAAAGGCCAAAAAGGAAATTGTTAGCGTTTTTTAATCCTCTGACGAACTCTAGCCATCAGGATGTGTTTCCCTTGTTATCTTGGACATATTTAGAATGATGAACCTCGGCTGAGTCACTTGTAGGCTGTAAACATGTCAGTACTGTCAGTACGCTCCGTAGAATCTCAGTGGTCCGCGCATAACCCTTCGCGGGCGAGCCTTCTCCTAAATGCGCGTTCCCTGTGGCCTTTTCACGGGGGTGGGGCTAAAATTGTTTGTATGAGGTAGCCTACGTGAGTGTATCAAGGTAGGGAGCAAAGTTCTTTAATGTTATGTGAAGAAAACAACGTTATTGTTTGTATGAAGTAACCTACTTCATTGAGAATATGTGCTACCATTTTACATTGCTACTAGCATTTACTAACATTTGTATTTTTATGTATCTGAGCAATGTTCTTTCATAAAAAAAGGTTTGTTTAATAAATACGGATCTTTCAACCATACATAATCTGTATACATTTTATTTTTCTGCTAAAAAGACTTGAAAAGACTCGAAAGTCAAACCGTAGGACTTTGGACTTGACTTGAGACTTGTTGGCTTTGACTTGGGACTTGACTCGGGACTTGTCTGTCTTGACTAGGGACTTGACTCGGGACTTGAGGGCAATGAATTGAGACTTACATGTGACTTGCCAAACAATTACTTTGTCCCACCTCTGGTTCACACTAGATGAATGCGATAAAGTTTCAGCCACAGTCATTCGGGCAGCACAAGAAGAAGTTTACAGCCAAGAGATCAAATGCATACAAAAGCAAGAGAGGATTTCAAAGAGTAGTCCGCTTTGTACTCTGGATCCTTTCATTGATGCACAAGGTCTTCTGAGAGTTGGAAGGCGTCTCCACAAGTCAAACCTTACTCAAAGCCGGAAGACTCCTTTGATAATTCCTGGCAAGTACCACATAGCCATCTTGATTGTTAGGCACTACCACGTGCATGTTCACCATCAAGGACGTCATTTTACTGAAGGAGCTGTCAGATCAGCCAGTTTCTGGATAGTTGGTGGGAAGCAAAGAGTGAGAAGTGTGATTCACCAGTATGTAACTTGTAGGCGACTCAGAGCTCCATCCAAGTTAAATAAAATTTGGCAAGCCTTCCAGCAGACCCTCTTTCAACAGATCTTTCCTTTACCAACATTGGACTGGACATGTTTGGAGCTTCAGACATTTACAAGCGCCAGTGGCGGCAAATTCAACATCTTTCTAATACATTTTTGTAACAGATGGCGAAAACAGTTTGCCAACCCTAAAAGCACACAAATAATGGCAGTCTGTTCACACAAATATCCAACAAGCAATTGTTGTTCTCCTTAAAAACAGTCAAGCAACACAAAATGAACGGCCTCTTCCACTGGTAACACAGAATTTTCCTGATGAATAATGAATCTTGATTAGTGAGTGATATGTAACTTACATCAGACGGGGAGTGTTTTGTTACTGTTGTATAACTGGGTTGCGGCCCCTGTAAAAAAAGTTTTAAACAAGGGTCACATGCTTTGTCATGTGACCTGTATTCAGGAAGCAATCAAGCAGAGACAGAGAGCAGCGTGTTCAGCATTCCTTGCAGCAAAAAATCTGCGATATTTAAGTACTTCTTGCCTTGTAGTAGCATCATGGGTATGTTTTTATTGTTTCATTGATACCTACATTTGTTTTGGAATTATTGATAGCAGTGTTAATTTATTTACGTTCTTTCTTAGAAATTATTTTTCCGACTATGTTGCTATGCTAACATATCGCTGCTTTAGCATTTTTGCCGTACAACAGTGCAGAAAATAAGGTTTTGGCATTTGTCTGTTAAATATGTTACATTTGGATAAGTTTACTGATTATGCAATCGTGCTACAGTTAAAATGAGGGCATTTAAGTTATTCTTTTGAGCATATGTATATCTGTACATTTTAAACAGAAGTTTAGTTGGATTATTCTTTTGTACTTTTTCAATATTTTAGTTTAACCTTTGTTAATGTCAATAAACCTGTGGACAAGGAGATTATCGTCTTTAGAGTCTTAATGTTACAAAAGTGTTTATCTGGCTGTCAAGTTATATTCAGGATACATACCGAGGGCAGCACAGGGACAATCTGATCAGTCTGATTCATACACATTCACATTTCATACAAACTTCCATAATTTGACAATTATTATTGTTAAAAGTGCTAAACAAATAAAATTGAATTGAATTGAATTGTTAGGAGGTGGCACGGTGGTATAGTGGTTAGCATTGTCACCTTGCACCTCCAGGGTCCGGGTTCGATTCCCAGCCAGGCTTGATTCCCTTATCTGTGTGCACTGAATTTGCATGTGCTCCCCGTGCTTGGTGGGTTTCCTTCAGGTCCTCTGGATTCCTCCCACAGTCCAAAGACCTGCAGATGAGGCTTATGGGCGTTCCCAAATTGCCCGTAGTGTGTGAATGAATGTGTACGAGTGTGTGCCCTGAGATGGATTGGCACCCTATCAAGGGTGTACTCCGCCTCATGCCCTAGGCCTCCTGGGAGAGACTTCAGGGCCCCGACCGTGAATACAGGATAAAGCGGTATAGAAGATGAGTGAGTGAGTAAGTGAACTGTTTGGATTTTGCCACCTCTATCTTCACCTTACATTGCATCTTCCTATACTACTGTGTACCCTTTCCCTGTATATACGCCTAGACTTCCTTGTTCCACTACAAAGTCTCTTGACCTTAACAAATGAACTCTATTTCTAGTGAATTTAGTCATCATCATTATATTCCCTAATCTGATAGCATTATCATACTTTATGTCGTGATAAATATCAGCACTGATCAACATTAAAGACAAATAGTCATCATAGTCGTCGTATCGCTGATCGCCCAGCCCTACTGAGTGGGGTTTTATAGAGAGGCAGGATGATCTAAAGGCAGGAGGTCCCTTTAACACAGCACTGAGGATGTACAGAATATTTATTCCTGAAACATCACAGACACACCTTACACACACAAGGTGGTTCCTCTAACAGATGATAAAGCAGAACACACCCCGAGTGTGAGCACTATACTGATAACTACAGCATGACTCGTTCTCTATCAAGAGTCTCACGCTCAGGTCTTCATGACATTTATTACCTTTATTTACATTAATCAGGATTCAGTTCTGTGTGTGGAGTGATTTGATACACTGTGGTGTTTAGGCCCCACCTCAAACACTACAATTAGTTCCGTATGAAATACCAGACACAAGCTGTAGTGTTGAGGATGGAGCCTAACCTCCCTCCTCGGCGAGTGTGTGTATGTTCTTGTACCTGTCTGTGAGGTGTGTTCGGCTCGGACTCTCTCCGTCTGGCTCGTCCCGAGTGACACGGTGATGGACTGTCAGTTGGTAGGCCACGCCCACTCCGCCGTGCCATCTCTCCCTCGACTACGCCTCTGGCGTTCAGTCTAGGCCGCGTGGCCTGTTCTTCCAGGGGGCGGAGCTCCTCCGGCTCATCGTCCGTAGTCCCCGATGTGGTGGGCTCCGCCCCTAGTGGGCGGTGCTGGAAGTCTCTGAGCTCCGCCTCTTTGTCAATCATAACCCACTCCTTGCTGTCAAAGTCCTCCTCCTCAGCCAGCGGCACCGACCGGATGAAGGCGTTGCTGTGCGCCTCAGAGCCATCGTTGCGGCAGCGGTCTCCACGGCAACCGTCGATGGACAGCATCTGGGCCGGCTGCGAGGAGTAAAGATGGCGGGACGGAGAGCCGAGAGCATCCATCCGTGACCTGAAGAACATCAAACACAGACATCTGTATTAAACTCATCAGATCACAATATTAAATAAAGGACAAGTCACACAATTAAAGGCCAGTTTAAAACTTGAAAGGGAATTCATCAGCTTTCCCCGAGATATTGAGTGATATGTAACTCACATCAGACGGGGAGTGTTTTGTTACTGTTGTATATAACTGGGTTGCGGACCCTTTAAAATAAGTTTTAAAGAAGGAGTTGTCATAATCATAGAGAGAAACAGACTGCATTTAGACCTGTGACGGGTGTGAGTGACACCCACTTCTGGGTTTTGTTGGACGCTCATGTGTTCCTGTGTCAGTCTCTTGGTTTAGAAGGAACGTGCAAATGGGACGCATTTTAGGAACAATGTGCACATGTTTTTTTTTCTATTTCTCTCTTTGCTTTCTTAGGAACATTGTTTTTGCTGTTTCTTTAAAAGACAGTAAAAAAGTGTGAGAGTGGATTTTAAAATTAAAGACGTTATTACACAGATGCTGTAAGTGTTCACATCTCACCTGAGAGAACGCATCTGTGCACTAGGAGACTCCGCCCCTCCTGCTCCTCTCTGGGGTGACACAGGACACACCCTTTGGTTTCCCTCATCCTCCTGGACCAGTAACACACACACACACACACTTACAGACACGCCTTTACCAGCATTTATCTATAACATTTCCATATTAACCTCCAACTTATCATCATTATAAAGAGTTACAATTGTTTGAAGTGAGGCTGCATTGTGTGTGTGTGTGTGTTCGTGTGTGTTCGTGCTACCTTTCCCAGGCTGATTCTCAGTTTGTTGCGGTTGATGTCAGTGCTATCCCACTCGTCTCCATCAGGGGGCGCTGGGCCATTCTCTGTGGTTGCAGGTACAGGATTGGGCGGGGCGTTCTCCTGATCGCTCAGGTGCTCATCTTGCAAAACATCATCTGTGTTCTCCCTTTGCAAGTCCCCAGGGACCGGGCTCACATTCAGCACTCTAAGGGTCAAAGATGTGGGTCAGTGTGTCATGAGTGTGTATTTGTTCACACACAAACACACACACACACAAACACACACACACTAGTTTACAACAAACGGAAAGATTAGTAGAATTCAGAATGATAAAACAAGTTGAATCTTAACAGTAACTATTGTCCCAAAGCTGAGGTAAACACGAGTTTAAATTACATTTAGGCTTTTAGCAGACTCTCTTATCCAGAGGACCTACAGAAGTGCTAACGTTTCCATCATTAGATCATTACACTGGGTTACTCAGTTCCTATGTACCATCAGTCACACACTGTTAAGAAGAGGGGTTGTTTTCAGGCCAAGTACTGAAGAAACTTGAATCGCTGTTTAAAGATTGTCAGAGACTCGGCTGTACGGACATCTAGAGGAAGTTCATTACACCATTACACCACCTCGGTACCAGAGCAGATAACAGCCTAGATGCACGTCTTCCTCCATCCCTGAAGGACGGTGGGACGAGGGGAGCAGTGCTGGAGGATCGGCGGGAACGTGGTGCAGTGTGGGGTGTGATTAGAGCTCAGAGGTAAGTGTAGTGTATGTGCTGGGACGTTTTTGAGTGTGTCACCCGGACCGTGAGTACAATGTAAGTAATCAGAGACGCATAAGAAGCTTCTGCAGCTCCACTGAGACACATCGAATTAGTGTCTTTTAACATTATGGTGTACTTAGTACAAATTTAATTCCTAAGAAACCGGCCGCATGGCTAACCGGAACCGGCCGTATGGCTAACCGGAACCGGCCACATGGCTAACCGGAACCGGCCGTATGGCTAACCGGAACCGGCCACATGGCTAACCGGAACCGGCCGTATGGCTAACCGGAACCGGCCGTATGGCTAACCGGAACCGGCCGTATGGCTAACCGGAACCGGCCACATGGCTAACCGGAACCGGCCGTATGGCTAACCGGAACCGGCCACATGGCTAACCGGAACCGGCCGTATGGCTAACCGGAACCGGCCTATTTCTGGGGAAAGAAAAGAATTAAATAAATACACTATATGAAAGAGACCAACTCAGGATTTATGGATGGATTAATCCCAAAATGGTACATATCCTACATCTGTGAAAGGCTTTATTGTGTTATGTGTGTGTTACCTGGCCATGACTGCAGTAGGCCGTGTGTGTTGCTGTGTGGACTGTGTGTTTGTAGAAAGCGTGGACTCTGTGTTGCTCTTCTCCCAGTCATACAGCTCGTTCTCCGTGATGATGCGCTCCTTCATACTGTTCTCAAACACCGACATCAACAGCTACACACACACACACACAATCATTTTTGCATATGACAGAAGACTAGACAGTCTGTGAATAGAGGGCTATGTGTGTGTGTGTGTGTATGTGTGTGTGTGTACCTGGTAGTCAGGTTTAGTGTAGTAGTCCAGGCTCAAGATGTGCTCCAGGAAGATGTTGAACTCAGTGGGCATGTGCTTCAGGAGCATCCTGTGGTCATAACGCTCCTTCACCTGACCCACCTGCTCCTGCACACACACACACACACACACACACACACATTTAATTACACAACACATTAATACCCGCCCCTATGTGTGTACAGGAAGTGTGTTAAACTCTGATTTAGGGCGGGGCAATAAACACACTCAGAAACTCTTTAAAATCATGGCTATTATTTCATCTTTTCATTCTGTTAATACTTTCCCTACATGACCCCGCCCTGCCTGGCCCCGCCCTGCCTGGCCCCGCCCCCTTCTAAAACATGAAGGAAGTGTTTCATTCAATCATATTTACATACATACTAAAAATGTTCAGTAAATCATATTACCCAGCACTAATGTGTGTGTGTGTGTGTGTGTGTGTGTGTATATACACTTCCAGTACCTTGTCTTTGATCTTTCTCCAGGGCAGCTGACCGACTGCAAACTCCACCAGCATGTAGAACAGAGACCACAAGTCATCGTGCCGACCCATTTCCTGACAAACAGGAAATGACATCACTGTCAAAATCTATGTTTTACTAGTGTGTGTGTGTGTGTGTGTGTGTGTACACAATTATTCAATTACTGGATGAATATTAAAATCCTAAATGTTGTGTGCATATAATCACAGATTTAGGGTTTTATTATAGGATGTGTTTCAGAGTGTGTGTCAGTAAATCTACTGCTCAGTACACATACACACACTAGTGATGCGCGGGTCGGGTATTTTTCCAACCCGCAGGTCCAGCTTTTATGAAATTATTTCACGTTCGCTGTGCAAAAAAAGAATTCTAAAACATTAGATTTAGCAGCCTGACCTTTTTTTCTTTTAATGATGTAAATTCCTGACCTAAATTTCTCCTGCACCTCGTCTTCCATCTTCACTTTTATTTCTTTGTTTTTGTTGTGACTGGCAGCGGTAGCTGTTTGGCGCTTTCGTGACTTGTCACGTGACGTAACCTTATCAAAGAACTTAATAAAATATGAAAATAGATATTCCCAAATATTTTATATAGGCTATAGGGAACTGCACGCAACATACATGGATTTTTTATTTACATTTTTTTTTAAATACCCGCCCCAACCCGACCCACTGTTACCAGAGGACCCGCGCATCCCCTACACACACCCCTACACACACGTATGTACACACCTTGTTCTTGTGAGCGTTAACTGAAGCGTACCGGACCGTGCCACGGAAACCAGCTACAGTTCTGGGCTGAAAAAAAAAACATGGATCATTACACACACACTCTTAAACATACAAAGCACACACTAATCAACTCCATCAATTCATATTGTACACAGTGAGATTACATTTACTTACTGTATATGTATGTAATATATATATATATTATAATTACATTAACCCTTAGGGGTCTGAGGCCTTTCTGTAGACCTGCAGTGATTCAGTGCTCTTATTAAATTTGTGTAAATTTCTGATATAGTGGTTAATACAATCTCCCTTATTTATGTAAAGCAACAAACTGGTCTTTCATGATATGGCTGATATACAGAGCATCCAGAAAGTATTCACAGCGCATCACTTCTTTCACATTTTGTTATGTCACAGCCTTATTTTAAAATGGATTAAATTAATTTTTTTCTTCAAAATTCTACACACATCACACCATAATGACAACATGAAAAAAGTTTACCTGATATTTTTGCAAATTTAATAAAAAAAAAAAAATTGAGCCTCCGAGTGGCGCAGTGGTAAAGTGCTCGCCCTATCATCCAGAGATCGCTGGTTCGATCCACGGGTGATGTTGTAACCTCTCGCAGCCGGAGGTCTAGAGAGAGCTGATTGGTTGAGCTCTCTCAGAGAGGAGGGATGAGAGGTACTTGCGCTCCCACATTAATCACAGCTCTACAGCCAATCAGGGGCGTCTGTCAGCTCGCTTAAGTGGAAAAAGCGGATAGCGCTGTCCTCCGAGTGTGTTACTCCGCTCCTAACAGTGCGTGAGCGAACAGTTCAATAGTCTTCGGCCCTCCCGACTGAGTGGGAGTAGTAGCCTTAATGTGGGAGCCCTCTAGTGACGGGGAGGAATTAGACACGACTAAATTAGGGAGAAAATCTGGGGGGGAAATAATAATAACTAAAAAATAAATAAATAAATTGAGAAATAAATCATAGATCATAAATCATAAATTGAGATGTACATAAGTATTCACACCCTTTGCCATGAAGCTCAAAATTGAGCCCAGGCGCATTCTGTTTCCCCTGATCATCTTCGAGATGTTTCTGCAGCTTAATTAGAGTCCACCTGTGGTACATTCAGTTAATTGGACATGATTTGGAAAGGCACACACCTGTCTATACATGTCTCTATATGTCAGAGCACAAACCCGATGGTCACTCTGTCAGCGCTCCAGAGGTCCTCTGTGGAGAGAGGAGAACCTTCCAGAAGAACAACCATTTCTGCAGCAATCCCCCAATCAGGCCCATATGTGTGAGTAGCCAGAGAGTCTCATCAGACCTGAGAATTTTGTTTCTCATGGTCTGAGAGTCCTACAGGTAACTTTTGGCAAACTCCAGGCGGGCTGCCATGTGCCTTTTACTAAGGAGTAAACTCTACCATTTAGGCCCGATTGGTGGATTGCTGCAGAGATGGTTGTCCTTCTGGAAGGTTCTCCTCTCTCCACAGAGGACCCATGGAGCTCTGACAGAGTGACCATCGTTTCATTTGAGCTTTATGGCAAAGGGTGTGAATACTTATGTAGGCCTACATGTGCTTTCGATTTTATTTATTTTTAATACATTTGCAAAAATCTCAAGTAAACTTTTTTCATGTTGTCATTAAGGGATGTTTTGTGTAGAATTATGATGAAATTGCCTTTAATCCATTTTAGAATAAGGCTGTGACATAAAATGCACTGTGAACGTCAGAGTCATGTGCAGCTTTTAAACTTATGTCTAATTGCACACACAAAAAAATACAATTTTAAACTTGAGAAAAAAAGCAATAAAAAAAAAAGGAGAATAAACAAACCTGGCAGATTGTTTTGAACTGAGTTCATGAAAGTCTTGGCTGTGTGTCCATAGCAAATCAACTCTATTATAACACTCAGAAAGACCTTTTATTTGGGGTAAAGTGACTGTTGTGCCCTAACTTTTTCAGCAGAACCTCTGTTTCACTGAATAATCTATGATTTTTTATGAATATGAAAGACCCATTCACACCTGGCTCAGGTAGCATCTACCTCATAAAAGATATGTATCTGTACAAGTAAACCCCTGTATACACCACGGACTGTAGGAAGTATCTACAAGTACCGCTGAGCGTATACATCAAATTCCACCAAGCTAGGATACTTCCGGATTGATACCAATTCAGATGTATCTTGCTAAGGAATCCTTCCATGGTACAGCCATTCGTTGCCATGGCAAATAATCCACTCAAGGATTTAGTCAGGAGACATTCACACCTTTGCCCAACTCTGCTCTTTCCTATTGGTTTTCTTATTTCAACATTGATTGGTAGTTTAAAAAAAAAAACAAAAAAACACTCCCCAAACCCTCTATTGGGACATTAACTAATACCTACTTTTATTTAGCCCAACCCAAGCCCTCATAACTTAGTGACTTGAGTGGTTATTGGGCAGGTATGTAGATAGACCTTAGCCAACCCCCTACACACACAGTACACATCCTTTAAAAATGACAGTAGAATTGATTCAGAATGTTTTAATTAATAACCAACCAAACACAAATAAATATACAAAGCAAAGAAAGAATAAAGTAAAAAAAATATATATATATATATATATATATATATATTTATATATATATATATATATATATATATATATATATGAAAAATGCGCATTTATAAAGGTGCAATTAAATTAAAAGCAATAGTAAAGCAAACATGACCAGTGCTTGTTAGATGTCCAAAATAAATGTCCTTCTAGATCCGTCCCATTAGATATTACACTCTGATGGCACGCAACGGCATCCTCCTCATCGGACATCAGTTCCAGTATTGCAGTCTGCCACAGTTCTTTCTCTGCATCTGTGTGAACGACTCTACACCTGGACTTCAGCAACTGCAACACACACCATACGTTAACCCCTAAAACACTCAGAGACATACCGAACTTAATACATAGATGAATTTGAACACTCACTTATCTTTGTCAGGTTTTAGCCCTCTTAATGGAGTCTCTTAGCTGAGACTTTCCTGGCCGAGACTAAGAGAATTTCCTCTGCAATGTCTCATAGTAAGTCCCAGTGACAGAAACAATTCAAATTATTAGAGGGACAAAAATAAAGGGACATGAACATAATTATAATAACAATTTCTGATACCCTTTATACACTCAGGGTCTGCATCTGCAAAAGTCATCTTTTATTCCTCCAGCGGATCATCACTGCCTGAACATGAAGTAAACTTATTCTGTGTGGAAAGAGAGTAGTGTCATCAATTACATTTAAAATGATTATGTAAAACCCCATACATAGCATGTAAAGAAACAACATTCTTACCCAGTTTGTGGATCGTATTTATGTGGGTTGTTTTCTAAATTATAGAGGCTCCTTATAGCTTCCTGTAATGTTAAATTAAAACCGCTTTAATACATAAATTAAAACCGTTAAATAAGCTGGACATCAACAGTGCAAGTAATAAAAAGTAGTTTAGCCAAATGCTTAGGCTAGCTTGGCAAGGTACAATTTACTACTGTATTGTCAGCTAACATAAAGCTCAACTTACCGCAGTACGTTATGCGCCCTCTTAGCTCTTTTATTCACATGGCTTGACTCTTCCTGCGGTCTTCGCTCATCAAACTTGCACTCAAATGCATCAAGACGCTGAAACTCTTCTAGAAGATGGCGCCGGTGAGGTCGGCTGCCGTCACAACTGCTCCGACCACCTTTTCTTTGTTTTTGTTTTTTAAGTTAGTTTACAGCGTTTTAAAACCGGCAAAATTACCACCATTGAGTACATTAGGTATGATAGACACACTCTTGTTTCTATTGGTGTACAATGTACTTACAATTCGACGTTTTAAACTTCGGATCCGAGCTGGCCGAGTGAGATCCTGAGGGACAACAAAGGACGCGACGCGAAGCGGCGGCCCCGAGGGAAACGAGCCGGCATCAGGAACAGGCTGAGAGCCCGTGCACACCGCACACCTCTGCCTAGCATCCTGCTCGCCAACGTCCAGTCACTGGAAAACAAGCTCGATGACCTCATTGCCAGGATAAAGTTCCAGAGAGACATTCGGGACTGCAATCTCCTCTGCTTCACCGAGACATGGCTGAACCCAGCGGTGCCGGACCACGCCATCCAGCCGGCCGAGTTCTTCTCGGTTCACCGCATGGACAGGACACGGGACTCGGGGAAGTCAAGGGGAGGCGGCGTGTGTTTAATAGTGAACAGCAGCTGGTGCAACAGCGCGAGCGTTGTTTCTCTCACACGCTCCTGCACACCAAACCTGGAACTACTGTCCATCATGTGTCGTCCTTTTTATCTACCTCGGGAGTTCACATCGGTCATAATCAGCGCCGTTTATATTCCAACACAAGCGGACACGGACACTGCCTTATGCGAGCTGCATGAGGCACTCACACAGCAACAATCACAACACCAGGACGCTGCACTTATTGTGGCAGGGGACTTTAACAGTGCCAACCTCAAACGCGCAGCGCCGGACTTTTATCAGCACACCACTGCTATACAACAGTCAAGGACGGCTACAAGGCACAATCTCGCCCTCCGCTTGGTAAATCCGACCACCCCGCCATCTTCCTCATGCCAAAATACAAACAAAGGCTGAAACATAAGGTTCCGGTTCAGAGGGAGGTCACGCACTGGACGGACCAATCGGTGGCCGCGTTACAGGACGCACTCTATGACGCAGACTGGGACATGTTTAGGAACAGCTCCGATGATGACGTCAGCGTGTTTACGGAAGCGGTTGTGGGATTCATTGGGAAACTAGCGGATGATACCGTGGAGAAAAAGACTATTAAAACGTTTCCCAATCAAGAGCCGTGGGTGGATAAAACCATCCGCGACGCTCTGAGTCTCGCACCGCTGCCGCTGCGTCGGGGGACATGGAACCATACAAGGCTGCGTCATACAACGTCCGGAAGGCGGTAAAAGAGGCGAAGCAGTGCTACGGGAGAAAACTAGAGTCACAACTCCAACAGAGTGACTCTAGGAGCCTGTGGCAGGGATTAAGGACAATTACGGACTACAAAACAACAACATCTGGTATGACGAACGCGGGCGCGACTCTGGCAGATGAGCTAAACACTTTCTATGCTCGCTTCGAGGCTGGAGCTAAAGACGCTAGTGATGCTAATGCTAGCGGCACTAACGGCTGCAGACAGGAAGACACTGCCAGCACCGGAAACGCGTTCATCATCACCGAGCATGACGTGAGGAGAGCCTTCAAGAGAGTGAACACTAGGAAAGCAGCAGGACCAGACGGCATCTCAGGCCGTATTCTCAGAGCCTGCGCAGACCAGCTAGCACCTGTGTTCACTGAGATATTCAACATCTCTTTATCTCAGTCGGTGATCCCCACATGCTTCAAAGAGTCCATCATTGTTTCCTGTCCTAAAGAAACCTCATCCTGCTTCCCTCAATGACTATTGCCCTGTAGCTCTCACCTCAGTAGTGATGAAGTGCTTTGAACGCCTGGTCAGAGACTTCATCATTTCTTCACTACCAGACACACTCGACCCACTACAGTTCGCTTACAGTCCAAATCATTCCACAGACGATGCCATCTCTCACCTCCTCCACACATCACTTACTTACTTGGACACTAGAAGGGGAAATTATGTTAAAATGCTCTTCATCGACTACAGCTCTGCATTTAATACCATAATTCCCTCCACACTCACCACCAAGCTGGAGCACCTGGGACTTATCTATGTGTCAGTTGATCTCCAACTTCCTAACTAGCAGACCACAGGCAGTAAGGATGGGCGGTCATGTCTCAGCCTCCATTACTCTCAGCACTGGAGCACCCCAGGGTTGTGTTCTGAGCCCCCTGCTGTACTTTTTGTACACATATGACTGTGTGGCCACTACCAGCTCCACCACCATCAAGTTTGCTGACGACACCGTTGTGGTGGGCCTGATCTCTGATAACAACGAGATGGCCTACCTGAAGGAGATTAGGAATCTGGAGAACTGGTGCCAGAGAAACAACCTCCTTCTAAACGTCAGTAAGACAAAGGAGTTGATAGTGGACTTCAGCACTAAGCAGAAGAGGAACTACCAGACCCCCGTCATCAACGAGAGCCCAGTGGAGAAAGTGGACAGCTTTAAATACCTCGGTGTTTACATCACGCAGGACCTGTCATGGTCCTGTCACATCAACACTGTGGTGAAAAAGGCCCGACAGCGTCTCTATCACCTCAGACGCTTGAGAGACTTCCGACTGCCCTCCAAGGTGCTCAGGAACTTTTACTCCTGCACCATAGAGAGCATCCTGACGGGAAACATCTCAACCTGGTTCGGTAACAGCACCATGCAGGACAGACGAGCTCTACAGAGGGTGGTGCGATCAGCTGAGCGCAACATCCGCACCGAGCTCCCTGACCTGCACTCAATCTACAGCAGGCGGTGCTGGACCAAGGCCAGGAAGATCATGAAGGACCTCAGCCATCCCAACAATGGACTGTTCTCTCTGTTGAGGTCAGGAAAGCGATTCCGCTCCCTGAAGGCCAACACAGAGAGACTGAGGAGGAGCTTTTTCCCGCAGGCGATAAGGTCTCTAAATCACACCACCACACAGTACTGACCCACGCATATGGTTTTTACACACACACACTGGACATTTGTTTACATTAGTGGCCACTGCACAACTACACCTGGTGGTCATCATATCACTCTGTCACAAGTCACTTTAAATAAATCACTTTAAGCATATTTGCACTGAATAAGTCACTTTTAATATGTGGATTGCACAACCATGGACATTACCATTCTTTTATTACCATTTATTCGGCTGATCTTATTGTTTTACATTTTTTCATATATTCTCCATATATTTTCTATATTGTGTATTTTTGTGTACAGTTATTTTATTTTTAACTTTTATTTGTATATTTTTACTTTATTCTTCCCTAGTTAAATTTACCCTTTATTAAAATTTTCATATTTATTTCCTATTCCTATTCCTATTCTTTTATTCTTAGGTCACAAGCAGTTGTCTAAGCATTTCACTGCATATCGTACTGTGTATGACTGTGTATGTGACAAATAAAATTTGAATTTGAATTTTGAATTTGAATAACCTCTTTGAGAAGAGCAGTGTGTGTAGCTTGCTTCTCCTTCAAACCCTCAAGCTGAAGAGACACCAGGGCTAAGTTTTGTGCAGCGCCACAAAGGCAGCGCTTTTTTTGTGAGTATAAACATGTGTTTATTGTATTTTTAGGGGGTTATGTAAATAGAAACTGCATTTTAAAAATATATATTGCCGCGTGACTAGTTGCCTTTTTAATCAAAACTCTGCAAAGTGAAATTGCGTGCAAAAGAAAAAGTCTTATTCACATTTCAGCCGTTCACAGACACCATGCATTGTGCTATGATGATGTTCGTGATCTAAGTATTTTATGAATGAAATGAAACTGCAGTTGTTGGTACACACCTTCACTTTTCATCTCCCTTTTGATTAAAACCCTGCCGATATGTGCCGATATGAGCAGCTTTGTTTCAGTCATAATATACACAGATCACAAAGGAGGCAACTTTTGCAAAGAAAAATAAAATATCATCAGGACCCCAGAAAAACACCAGACCATTAATATATACTTGCTGAATAAACACTGCATTTTTAAAAGTGAAAGAGCGCGCGAGGTGAGCAGCTCTATTTCAGCCATTCGTGATCCAATAATTATAACCGCTGGACAAAAACAGCAAAAAAGCATGATGATTATTATTATTACTACTCTGATTATTATTATCATGCCTTTTATACTGTTTGTGTCCAGCATTTAATGATTGTTTGAAACTGAAGCGCTCTGTGTAGATTTCTGTGTAGAGTCATTATATCATGGAGAGATTTATAGATGCTTATATTAATATTTACGTAAAAATATAAACAAACAATAGTTTTTGTTTCTTCATTCAAACCTTTTCTGTTCTATTGGACACTGGCATAAATCTTTCATGTAAATGGAGCTCTAGGTGTGGGGACGAGGCTCCAACGCGTGTGGAGACTAGAATCTGACGTGACTGTTTTTAATTTTAAAAATTAAAAACAGCTACAATATAAATTTATTTACAAAAACACTTGGAAAAAAAAAGTGGTTGGCATTATCAACGATGCGGTCGACCCCTAATGGTTAATGAGAAAAAACTGTCTAAAACAGAGCCTCTATAACCCTGTGACCCCTCGGGGTCGCCAGAGAATATGGAGAGATGTTAGAACAAAAGGAAACAGACATGGATAAACTCACGATGGAACGCAGCAGGCCGAGTGTGTGGGCTGCACATGCATGTCTGAAATTAAGACTCCAAAATACTGTGAAACACAAAACAAAAGGAAAACAAACAATGCAACAGAAATAATACATTTAAAATAAAACATACATATCAATATAAAATAATAATAATAATAATAATAATAATAATAACTGAAGAATACAGGAAATAGGGTGATGTCATTGGGTGTGATTACATCATGCACATCTTATGCACTCACACTGCAGCAAGAAACACTACAGATTAAAGAGTGTAGAGATAATCACACACACACACACACACACACACACACACACACACACTGTTGCTGTGCAATAGGAAAACTGATCCTGGATAAAGACGCAACTGAATGTCCTGAAGGTTACTGATCTACTGTTACTGTATAGAGTAAAGAACGACAGAGAGAGAGAGAGCGAAAGAAAGAGGAAGTGAGACAGGGCGTGAGACAGGGCGTGAGACAGGGCGTGAGACAGGGCGTGAGCAGCAGGGTGTAATTGTTTGATACAGAATAATGTTTGTTTTTTACTATCAAAAATACAGCTTTTAATGACAAAAAGAAGCACAGTGAATTAAAGACAGACAGACAGACAGACAGACAGACAGACAGACAGACAGACAGGTGGGTGGATGGAGGGAGAGATGGATTCTCAGTTAAACAGAGTGAAAAATCCATCCTCTCTGACTCAGCTGCATTAAATATTCAAACTGCTGCCCTCAGAGAGACACACACACACACACACACACACACACACATAGGAGAAAGGTGGTGTGTGAGTGAAGCTAAATAAAGAAACATCTACAGCAACACTGCACTGACACAGTGAGACAGAGAGGGAGAGAGACTGTTTGAATTCACATTTTCTTTCTCCTTCATCCTTTTTTCTAAACACAAATAACCAGTAAAATAAATAAGGCAAGGTGGTTGAGTACAAAGAAAAAAAGATAGACTAGTTATTAATAAGTGAAAGAGGAGAAGGGGAAGAAATAAATAAATAAGTAAAAATAAATAAAATGGATCAATAAATAAAAGGACACAAAAACATGCATTTAGCAAATTGGGAAAACAAGCTTTAAAATAAATTCAGTAAAACAGATCAATGAAAAGGTTGGAAGTAAAAATGGTTGAGTGTGTACAGGACTGAACTGGTGTATTAGGGCAATGTGTAAAAGGTACGAAAAGGTACAGTAATACACCTAGTATGTAAAACCAGTACATAGAAATGAGATAAAATACAGATAAAAAGGAGATAAAAAGAATCTCACATTTATTGGAACAGTTGGAAGTTAAACCCCCCGTCTATGGAGCATAAAACGTCCCCTTGTCTCCACATCTGGTCAAACTCTGGTAGTCTGTGGATCATCTTTAGGAAGGCGAACTCAACTTTTATTCTTGCTCTAACCAACGGCATCAGCATTCTCTCACCATCGTGTGTTCCCCCACCCCACTCCCGTGCATTCAGTTTTTCTTGTAAGCCAGTTTGAGAGATTTGCCTCCTGGTCTATAATGTAGTTTGATAGAGGGACAGATTTGTCTTTTGTACTTTGGCCCGTGTATGTAAAGGTTGTCAGTCCATGTCACTCCTAACTCACTTGTCCAGGTTTTAAGCAGAGAGAACAGCCTTTCCAGTCTTTTGGTTTTTAAGAACAGGTGGTCTACTGTTTCCTCCCTCCCACAGAAGAGACACTCTATGCCCCTAGTGGGGTCCACGTGCACCACGTGTCTGTTCGTGGCCACAGCCCCGTGTACTATCCGCCAGTGTAGATCGGCTGTGCGCTTTTCTGTGGGCGGTTTGTACAGGGACCTCCAGCATTCTGGTGTTCATGAGCAGGTTGTGAAATAGTGGCTCCTTATTAGTGCTTTGGAAGCGTTGTGTGTCAGCTCGGCTCGTCCTTAATCACTGATGTCCAGGTTTTAAGTCCGGACTGATGGCTGATAAGTCCATTTCATTAAGGTTAAGCACGAACAGGTGTGTGTCATAGTTTAAGCCTTTTACCAGTTGGAGTAGAGCTTTGGCTTTCCTTCTCCATAGAGGTTTTTATTCTACAGGACAGGTCAATCAAGCCCTGTCCCCCTTCTTGTACAGGTAGATATAGCACCGAGACTCGGGTCCAGTGTTGGCCAGTCCGAAAGAAAATCACCACCTTCTTCTGTAATTCTCTAATTAATGTCTCAGGGGCTTCAAGTACAGATTCATGATTTAAAGAACTTTATTAATCCTAGAGGGAAATTGCTTTGTCTTGGTTATACAGTTGCTTTAAATAATTTACCGGGAAGAAAGGAAAAAATTAGATTAGCCAGGAAAAAATAAAATAAAATTCAGAATTAAAAATTTAAAGAAAAATAACAATAAATAGTTAAAATAGAATTAAATATAGCACACAGTAAGTTACATATTGCACTTGAAATATCGGTGCTAGAGCATGGAGGAGATCAGATTATTGATGAGCAGTACTCTCCCCCTGTAGGACAGTTAAGCCTGGACCCAGGTCCATTAAGACTTGGCACACACTTATTCCACTACACCCTTTTATTTTGTAAATCTTGTGTTCCACTGGGGACCACCTGGCAAGATTGGGGTCCTGTTACTTCCCATTGCCCAATTAAAAAAAAATTTCCCAGTTCACACGTGCTGAGGAAGGTCTTGCGTAGATTCTCAGGTTCCTAGTTAGAGCTTGAACATCATCTTGATTTTTAATAAAAATGGTTACGTCTTCGGCATATGCTGAAAGCACAAGTCTCTCTTGTGACACATAAAACTTCTTATCCTGTAAAAGTTTCATATTAAAACACCAGTATGAGCTCTGCCTTTTGTGTTTGGTATTTTTATCTCTATGCTAATCAGATGATGATCATAAAAACCAGTGGGGAAGTTGTCTGTTTTGTGAAGATTGTTTCTGTGGGATTTGGGGATATAAAACCTGTCCAGTCTCGCTGCAGTGATCTTTGTATCATTAACTTTGACCCCTGTGTATTTTCTTGTATTTGGGTTTTCTTCCCTCCACACATCCACCAGACTACTGAACTGTCTGCTCCAGTTCTTCGAGCACCTCAGCAGACTTTGGGTGTGGTTCCTCTCCGTTTCAGTCTAGGGTGAAGTCTACTGTGCAGTTCCAGTCCCCTCCCATTACTATTGTGGATTTATTTTCAGTTTGTTGTATTATATGTTTCATTCTGTTAAAAAGTTGGATTCTCCCGCTGCCATCGTTAGGGGTGTATACATTTAAAAAAGTAAAAAATTCCTTTTTTATTTCAGCTTTTATCTTTAAAACTCGACCTTTGACTAATTCTGTTACTTCAACCCCTCTCATTCCCACTGCTTTATTAAAAAGTATCGCCACACCAGCACTGACGTTGGAACCGTGAAAGTTTCCCTTCCCACCACATGGCCCACTCAGTCTCAGGCTTGGTCACTATGTGTCTCCCGTAGGAAGACAACTTCAAAGTACTTATGTGTTAAAGTTTCCTACTACTGCTCTTTTTCTTTTATCTCTGCCACCATTCATGTTTAAGAAGCCTATTTTTAAATTACCCATTAGAAATAGTAAAAGAAGAAAGGAGAAACAGATGTAAAGTGCATTACAGAGAACAGAAAGCACCCAGTGTGATGTGTTCATTTCTGGTTTACATTAGGCCGCCGCCATTTTGCCATGTGATCTTTTAAGCGCCATCTCTTTTTTTTTTTGCTCAGTAGATCATAGTCTGTAGTCACTTTAATTTTGCTACTGATGCTATGAATTTTTAAAGGGGTCATCCAGTCCCATTTTTCATTAAATGTTAATATGAACTTTAGGGTCCTAATGAAAAGTTTGTAATATACTTTAATTAAAAATTCTCAATGGTTGTGTAAAAAAACACTACTTTTAACTGGTAAAAACTAGCTCTGTTCTCAGCAACCTATTTCAGTACATGCTCCTTTAAATGCTTATGATCTCTGCTGAGCCCGCCCCCCAGTTCTGTGGGGCGTGTCTTTACAACACATGTGGGGCAGTGTTGCCAACTATTTTCAACGGAAAGTAGCTAAAGTCTGCTCGAAAAGTCGGCAAATGTCGCTAGATGACGTCATGCGTATATTTGCATATTGATGACGTAATTACGTCGTATTTGCATTTTGCGTGTTGTCCCTAATCCTTCCTCATGTGTCCAATATAATTATGAACTTAAGCTTTGTAACAGTGAATAATATAAGTGCATCGGAAGAAAAAATAAATAAATAAGAAAAAAAAAGAAAATGGTCAAATTAAATAGTTTTATTTCAAGCAAAGGAGAAGCAGGTAAGTGATAGGTCCGTTGCAACACCGTTTTCACATGTGCAGCTCATTCACATCCATGTTAGCTGCTGTGCAGTCACGGGAATATGCTGCTCCTTTCAGCCGGAGCTCGCGCTCACTGATCAGAGCAGACACAGGGAGATGAGTAACTGTACCGGGAAAGCAAGACCTCGTGCTTACAGGACAGTACTGGCGACATTTGGAAACTTGCTAAGGTTTGTCCAAAAGTTGCTAGATTTGTCACTAGGCGCTTTAAAAAAAAAAAAAAAAAAAAGTCGTCAAGGCGGGATCACTTAACGGCGGATTTGCGCATGGGCAATTCATTTGCAGCAGCTGCTGTGGCAAGTTCAGAAGAGTCAGTACAGACACATCAGTCTCCAAAAGTCTCCAGTAACACAAGAAAAAGTCGCCAGATTTGTCGCTAGTCGCTTTTTTAAAAATTGTCGCTAGAGGGATTTGAAAAGTCGCTAAATATAGCGACAAAGTCGCTAAGTTGGCAACACTGATGTGGGGTATAGCCACGGGAGTGTAGTCCAGTGCGGGCAATGCTTTGTGGGTAATGCAGTCCAAACTGAAAAACGCTGGAATATAGAGCCCGAGCCTGTTTTCTTCAGTCGTTTTTGGTTTGATTTAAGTACGGAACCTACGCGGAAGTTTGTAATATCGCCTGACAACGCAGAAATTAAAAGAATGGACATGCATCGACTCGTTTGTCTTTCTCATCACTGCATGGGCATGAATTAACGGGCTGTTACACTGCCGCGAGCAACAACAACATAAAGTGGAGAAACTTACTGAGAGAGATACGGACGCGATGTGTTTACTGATGTGTTTACATGACTTCTTAATCTTCGACAGACATCGTTATAAACCATCTAACGTAACAAAAGGTAAGCATAATATAATTTTCCAACTACGTACACAGTTTGCAACTAGACAATCACCTTAAACCAGTGGTTCTCAAATATTTTCTGTCGTTCCCCACTTAAGGCGGTGGGTGAATTTTCAAGCCCCACTTGTCAACAAAATGATAACGAAATCGGCCAAGTGTACTATTTATTGAAATATCAATTTCTAAACCAATAAGATCAAATAACACCAAGTTCAAAACAGATAAAATACATGTGCTATTGTTATAACAGGCTTACTTCATCACTTATCTAGAGCTTTCTTTCAAAGAAGTCGAGTGGCTTATTAACGTGACTGGGGTGTGTTGTCTCTAAGTGTCTTCCTACTTTGTCTCATGCTGTCTGCTGCCAGCGGTTTAAGACACAAAACACACAGAGGTCTCTCCTCTGCCCCCACCATCCCCACCATGAATCCAAGTGCAACACATAGGCTTCATCATAGGCTTTTTGATTGATTAGGCTGATGATGCTGAATCACCTGCTTTTTTATGGTCCATGTAACAAATGTATCCATTGATGTTATTATGCTCACTACACACTGTACGCTACTGACCCGGTGTTACGCTCTAAAATGCCCCCCCCCCCCCCCACGGATTGCCCCCCCCTACATAATCTCTTTCAAATAATATATTAGAACATAAATTCATAGGTTTATGGTTTACAAATTACAAATTGTAACAAACGAATTTAATTATAAAATAAGCAATATAAAAAATGTTGTATAGGGAAAAAATATATAAATTATATATATATTTTTTCATATACAACATCTATATTTTTATATTGCTTATTTTATAATAAAAATCGTTTCCTATAATTTTTCACCACAAACAATATTTATTTAGTGTAATTTGTGATAAATAATTAGTTATTTGTACATTGACAAACCCCTGCAAAATAAATGTGCCATAAAATAATCATTTTGGGGGATTTGTATTAATCGTCTCGACGGCTGTCACGTGCCTAGAGTTAATTATAATAGTAATAATATATTTGATAATAATAAACTTTTGAATGTATGTCCTAATATAATATTTGATAGAGATTACGTGTGGGGGGGTGGGGGTGGAGGATTGGTCAATCCGTGGCAGGGGGGGATTTTAGCGCATAACACCGGTTTGAGTCCGCGGTAAAGTTAGTTTGATATTCGCATCTCCGAATTCAATAGCTGCGTAAATAAACCCACAAATAAGATACCCAGATATATTTCCTCTCTACATTGTGTTTAAGCTCCATCCGCCTTAAATTATACATGTTTAAAAGCATAAACACCATTATTCTCTACGGCGCAACGAATGATTTAGGGATCATCGCAAAATGCCGCACAGCAACAAAAAGCGTAGAACGATCTTGATCTTCCCTTCTGTTCAGCGCCTGAAGGATCAAAAAGCAACTTTGTTACCGCACTGGAAACTAGAAATACCAGTCACAGTG
>NC_071102.1:47580000-47595000 GCF_024256425.1 Clarias gariepinus | reverse complement strand
AGCACAAGCTTTAAACAGATTTTTCCCAGAGACATTGTAGAAGTCCATGTTTTGGAGGTTTGTGCAGTTTAAAAACTGACCTGTGTGTCACAGGGAGAGTGTGAGGTCAGGGAAAGGGTCTCCTTCATCTAGTTCTTCCTGTCCCTCACAGTACTCTTTCAGCATATCTGTCTCTTCTTGTGACTTATGAAAGTTTGCACCCGTTAGATCCACTAGCTGTCCTTGGTTGGTTATACCAGAGTGGATTAGGGTATTAGAGAGAGAGTTGTTTGCGATGTCCAGACGTGCTCCATGGATTAGAGGTTCCTTTAGAAGCCAGTAAAAAGATGATGTGTTTGGAGCCTTTGTACTTTAAAAAAGTTAAAAATTTTAAAAAGGTTGTGATAAAAAAAAACAGCGGTTTCAATAGATTCAGTCTTTTTGGGTCTGTCAGGAAAAGGGTTTTGTCCATTTTTAGGTTCTCCAGCGTCCTTAAAATCGCTCCGGTTACTGCATTCCAGCTAAAACAAGATGAGCTTCCCAGGAATTTCCGTAAAAACTCTAAACGAAAGGCGGCGATTCTCCTCTGAAGATGAGCTAAACCTTGTCCCCTTTCATCTTTGGGTAAACACAAAATACTCCTCGGCAGCCAGTGGAGTTTGTCCTAGAACAGGTCTACAAGAATAACTTCCACCGGAGGGTCCACACACATCACTTTGTGCCACAATGAAGAGCCCACTAGGTTGTTTATGATAAGTAATCGTCAATTTTTGGAGTCGGCCATTTCCACTTGTCCAGCCAGCCTTTTATTCTTTCAATCAGCCCTTCCTAGTTCTTTTGTGTAAAAGAGTCGTCACCTAGGTAGACTCCTAAGTATTTGATCCCCCTCTTGTCTATAAAGTTTAACTGGAAGTCTGGGTATGTTTTTAAACCGATTTTCGATTAGTCGTAATTCACTCTTTGCCCAGTTTATTTTTGCAAATTTTTTTTTTTTGAAATTCTTCAGCACCTTGATTGATACATCTGTCGTTTTGCTTGTTTAGCATTACAATGATGTCATCAGCATAATCAGACAGACAAAAAGTTTATTTTCTTTGATTCCGTTAAGTTGGTTTGTAGTTGTGTAGTAAGGGTTCTATTGCTATGACAGAAGAGATGAAGAGTGTAGTTTTTCATAAAAATGCGCAGCTCTCATACGAATATTAATGACATCTGATAAAATATCTCAATTTTTAGAGCGTAAGTTGTGTATTAAACAGCTTTGCCCCTTTTTCTTTTCTAAATTAAAGAAGTATTTGGAAGGTGCGTCCATTTGGTTGGCGTCCGGAAAGCGAGCTCTTACAGGAGCACCTTGACCTTGGATTCCAGGAGATCAGGGAGCCTCTGACTCTTTAGTTTGAGGGTCTGTGTAAGTGTTGCGTCACTGGATGGTCATTGGAGATCTATGATTTCTTTCTGTAACTTACATACTGACTTATTTATAATCTTTGTGGCATTGAGTGTGTGCTGTTTAAATTAAAAACCCAATATGCGCTTTTTGTTTGATGTTAAATCAGGCTGTGATCAGAGCGACTGACTGGGTTGATGTGACTCTTAATGATGTTTAGTTGATGTTTAAAACCATAAGACCTGTCTAACCGTGTGAGGGAGATGCTGTTATTACTAGTCCAAGTGTATTGTTTGTCAGACATGGAAAAATCTCAATGTGTCGCACAGCTGATGTCTTTCTAATATTTCTAAAAGTCGTCTATGGGAGGACAGATGAGGTTCTTTGTGGTTACAGTCCACGTCCGCAGTGGTGCAGTTAAAATCTCCACCCACCAATAAAAAAAAATCATCAGAGTTACAGGTTTCCAAAATCTTACACAGCCTGTCCACCTTTGATTATTTCTTCTACTGTATACGATATTGGGGTAAAACTGTTAGAGAATAGGCCTGACACTCCCCCGCTAGTGAACGAGATGTGACTCAAAACAGGTGTTCCATTCATCTGTACATAAAGAACTACATCTATTTTTTTTGCTTTAACATTTTGAAGAGTACAGCTCTCTTTTTGCTATCTCTTGCACCATTGATGTTTAGGGAGGCGACTCTAATCTCCCCCATAATTAAGCAAAAGATAAACAACAGTAGACAATCAGTTAATTAAACAAGATAAAGCCTACGGCAAATCCTATTCCTCATTATTTAACACAGAGTTTAGCTTAGTTTAAGTAAAATAGTCCAATATATAAACTTTTTAGCTTCTTGTTGTTTTCAACAAAAAAAATCAGTTCCTCTGTATTGTACTCTTTTCCTTTCCAGCCAGTCAACCTTTTCTTTGCCCTTCTTTCACCGCCTGAAGATTCAAAGTCACTTTCCATTTCAAGTTCACTTTCTGATCTACCTTTTTAAATGGTGTTGACGGGGGAAGTACACCATAGTGAGACCTAATAAAAGAAAATTTTAATAAAGAAACGTTTGAGATCAACTCAAACTCACGCTGAAACGAGCTCCGCCCACTTACTCCCAGCATCCCAGCATGCACTTAGACAGAGAGAGAGCGAGAGAAAGTGCACACACGACCGGAGTGAGAGGGTCCTGTTAGTGCACAAACTCTTGTGTCGTGTCGTGTGGTGTCGCGTGGTGTGGTGTGGTTTTTGCCGTGCCGCGGCGTGTCGTGTGGTGCCGTGTCGTGTTGTGTTTTGTTGTGCTGTGTGGTGTTGTGTTTTGTCGTGTGGTGCCGTGCCGTGCCCTGTGGTGCGGTGCCCTGTGGTGCGGTGCCGTGTGGTGTCGTGCCGTGTCGTGTGGTGCCGTGTCGTGCGGTGTCCTCACCCTGCAGTTTCTTCAGCACTGCCACCTCCATCTTGAGCACCTGTTTGGGCTGCTGCGCTGACTCCACCTTCAGAGCCACGTTCTCCTTCGTCAACAGATCCAGAGCCTCATAGATCTCTCCGAACCCTCCACCACCGATCTTCTTCAGCTACAGAACACACACACACACACACACACAGTCACTACTCATTTTTGTTCATGTAGTGTGTTTAAACACTGGTAACTGTCGTAAAGCAGCTTTACAGAATCAACAGAGTTATAGAAGTGTGTGAGATCATGTGTATGAATCAGAATGATCAGATTGTCTCTAATCAGACTGCAGGTGGACAGATGGACAGTCAGATGTAAGAATGAAGAGACAGTGTTTTTTTCCCCTTGTCTAAACAACACCACAAACTTGTCCCATTTAGTGTGTGTCTGTGTCTCAAATCAAATCCCATCATCACAAACAGTGTTAAAAATAGTCCAGCAGTTCAGGACAATTCACTGAGGGACAGCCTGGGATACAGGACAATGTGATTTAGGACACAGCCAGTGTGGGAAGTAAAAGAAGAGTGTTGGGGGTCACTGATGTGTGTGTGTGTGTGTGTGTGTGTGTGTGTGTGTGTGTGTGTGTGTGTGTGTGTGTAATTAGAGTGTACGACCTGTGTCCTGTGTTAGTGGACCGCTTCCGCTTTGGACTGTGGAGGAAGCTGGAGTACACAGAGAGAACCCTCCAAGCATGGAGAGGAGACACACACACACACACACACAGACCCGAGGACCAGAGACAGGAATAGAACCTGGACCCTGAAGGTGTGAGGTGACAGCGCTAACCACAGTCTGTTAATGTTCCTGAGATAAACTCTGTCCTGAGTAAGAGTGAAGTTAATGAAGCTCAACACTACATTAAATACTGAGCGCATCATTCTGCAGATAAACAGCTTTTATTAAAAACGTTTATTAGCGTATGTATTAACAATAATTATTGTTGTTCTTATTGTTGTTACACAAAACTGCTCATAACCTCACTTCTACTAAACAATTAGATTAGGAGCAGATTTAACTTCACTGATACTGAAGGACTGGCAGAGGTTCGTTTTGTACAGACAGTTTTGTGTGAGGCTGTGACAAAAAAAACTGAAAAGCTTTACAGCTTTTTGTTCTCCGAGACTACAGTGAGACTAAAGTGAGACTACAGTGAGACTACAGATTACAGTGAGACTAGAGTGAGATTACAGTGAGACTAGAGTAAGACTTAAGATAAAAAACAGCTTTTTAAAGCTTTACAGCTTTTTGTTCTCCGAGACTAGAGTGAGACTAGAGTGAGACTACAGATTACAGTGAGATTACAGTGAGACTAGAGTGAGACTAGAGTGAGATTACAACGTGCTGCTAGCGTTTTACACACACACACACACACACACACACTGACATGTGCGCGGGGCGATGAGCCCAATGTGCATGTTGTGAAATAACGTGTCACATGTGTGTACTGTAGGTCTGTGTATGTGGCTGTGAAATGTACGCGATGCCAGCTAGGCAGCAGAAGCGGTCTATCTGATTCAGGTGAGAAGTACAGAAATAACCAGATGTGAGAAAGTTATAAACATTTAATAAACCAATGTGCTGTGATTACAACATCCTCAAGGTGCAGCTCTCCCAATAGATAGAGAGAAGACTTTATTAATTCTAATATAATGCACAACAGATAAGAAGTGATTAGTTATATACACTGAAACTCCTAAAAATCCAACAATAATACGGACTTACTAAAGCCAAAATAAAATGTCTTACTGAGACGAGATGAAAAAGCAGAACTCCTCTACGGGAGTATCAGGCCTTGTTCTGTTTCACATTACACAACAGATCAGTTTCAATCACTCAGTCTGTACAATGAGAGATGATATTTTCCATAATCGAAATGATGAAAGGTGAGGTCATAAGGTCACCTCTCAGTGTTTCTTAACCTTCTGCACGTGAACATCTGCTGTGGATGAGGTAAAATAGATAAAGATGCCTTCCTGCCCTCGGACGTGTTTGCCAAGTTGCCCCTGATATCTGTAGGACATTCGAGGCGATTCCTACAGCGCCCCCTGGGATGTGAAGGTCATACCCTGCTTCTGTAAATCTGTTTTCTTCCCCTTGTTAGTCCCTTTGGTCATCTTAGTAACGTTTGTGCCGATGCTCATTATTTAATAATCATTTTGACGTGCATTCTTAAACACTTTTCCAGTGCACTTTTCTCTCCTTTGATTCGTTCACTTTGGTTCAGTCTAAATGACCTCTAGCGTGATGAGCCCGTCACTGAAGCTCTGGTAGCACAGTTCTAATTGCAGACAGCGCCCTCTATTGGATTCAACTCAACAGCAGCAGAGACTCATTTGCTCAGAGATACAGAACACGGCATTTTTATGTAGTTTCCCGGGATTTACATGCCGGACACGCCCTTGGGCCGCTTGGTGCTCACGTGTAACGTAGTGTGTATCTTTAACACATTATATTACTGTGTAACAACAAAATCACACTGTGTGTGTCTGCCGAACTGTACAACAGCTCTTAATAAATAACAGTGTTATATAATGTGAGTAGACTGCTGCTTTAAGTGTGTGTGTGTGTGTGTGTGTGTGTGTACCTACCACTTTCCAGCGATCCTTCACCATGCAGTTAGGAGGGAGGATGTCCTGCGTCTCTGTGGCTCCGTTCATGTTGTCGTTTTCCTGCAGCGCGGGAGCTAAACACTGCCACCCCGACAACACTCGGGCCGCCCCCAGCTTAAACGACCCATTAATCTGCACCACACACACACACACACACACACGCGCACACACACACACACCCACGCGCGCGCACACACACACACACACACACACACACACACAAGCACGTCAGGATTTAAACTGAATGAGCATCACTCTGTGCTACTGCTCTCTGTGTGTCAGTAAGTGTGAGATGCTGACGCACAGATTCAGCCACACACACACACACACACACACACACACACACACACACACTGTGTTTAATTTAGATCAGCTGAGAGCTAATGCTAATGTGGCTAACATATTAGACATCACTCTATTAGCAGGTACTTAAATAAAGGGTTCAGTAAGTTATAGAAAAATATTACACTGACATGTAGCTCTGTGCAAAAGTTTTAGCCCCCTCCCTATTTTGTCTGAGATGATTTATTCGGTGGTTATTCGCTTCCTTGTGGTGTTACACGGCTCTCTGCCGAGTCTGATCACCGCCCCCGCACAATTCTTACCTGTTTGACCTCATGACCTCCAGGAGGAGCACACACACACACACACACACAGAGTGTAACACATTAAACAGGCTGAGACTATGACCCATGCTCTACTGCATGCAAGGCCATGCACATTACATTAGCTTAGCATAAGCGCTAGTCAGCCCAGGCTAGTCCAGCTGCACAGTGCTCATACACAACTACAGGAAACAGGGAACATGACAGCAGTATGCGTACATACACACAGAATTCCTCTCATTCAGTCAGAAACATGCAGAACAGCATTAGTGAGAGTCATCTTGTTGTGTCTTGCTAGCATTTCCATACATTAGCTACCTATCGAACTGTTAGCATGATGGTGCGCGCGAATCTCTCCAACCGGTTAACGGGTAAACTCACATCTACACCTGTTCTTTGGGCGGGTCTGTGTATCACATGCAGCGCTTTTGTTAATGGGACGAACGTCACCTAGACGCGTCCTGACGCTGGTCTGGAACGCCGATGTTCTGACGGGTCCGCTATAGGAGCGCCGGAGAGCGAGATATTTTGAGGTTAAAGGGTGCGATGTGGTAAGGAGGGTCAGCCATCCATTCATCAGCTCCTGAAGGCAGAGAGGGAAGCTGCAGCAGCCACACCGAGTTTAGGCCCGGCAGCGTTAAAGGGGGAGGGGCGTGTGCTGTCAAAAAGAAACTCTCACCATCATGATTAATCTCTTCCCAAATCTCACACACACGAGCTAGTCGACGCCACAGCCCTCCTCTGACGGCCTACAAGCCAAACACACAGGAGAAGAGAGGTGATACACACACCCACAGCCTTAACACGGTGAGCCGAGTAACACTCCTCCCTCCATCACACCGTCTCACACACACACATACAAGGTGAAAAGCAGAGGTCAAAGGTCATTAAAGCCACAGAAACACAATACACAGATACACATAAACACACAGCAGCAGCACACAGCAAGAAGCGAGAGGTCGGAAACAAAACACACACACACACACACACACACACACACACACGACACTGCAGCTTCACATCACAAAACATAAATAAAAACACCACAGGCCACAATTAAACACCAAACACACACAATACAGTGCGCGCACACACACACACACACACACACACCTGCTCAGCAGTAAACATAGGCCAGAGACAAACCGCTAGTTTTACATTCCCTTAACATACATACACATAAATATATATACAGTACATACACTTAAGGTTGTGTTCCAATCCAGCCTGCCTCTCATCCCCTAAACACTAAGTAGTGCACACTCACAGTATGTTTGCAGTGTGTAAGAGATTAATATTCAGCAGGAACACAAAACTAGAACGAGTGGCAGAAAGAAAGTGGCAGTAAGTCCCTACGATCTCAGAACAGAACTCGCTCGTGAGTCCGACACACACCGTCCATGTTCTAGAACAATCACACGGTACATTACCAGTGAGGTCTGATGATGTTTTCACCTCGCCCGTTTCCCCTCAACTATTCTCACTTTTATTTCCACCGTTATTGCACAGAGCTCCTTAGCAGTACCAGCTTCATCACCGCTGATTTTACACTCGATTCTGGACATCCGGGGCTTTTATTACACTACGATACTCTGCAGTCTTTACTACTGTAGTCTTTAGTGATGTACTCTATACAGTACAGTACACTACACACAGTACACTACACCACTTGCAGAAGATACACACTGCACACACGTGACCATGTACACCAGACATGTGATCCAACTTCTGTGACTGAACTCAAGTGAATTTAACTCCCTCAAAAGTTTGTAACTCGAATGTTTGTATGTAGGAGACTTACTGTACACACTCTCAATGCAGTGTGACCATGAACACTCCTAGGAGCAGTGGTGTTAAGGGGGCGTGTCGAGGGGGAGAGGGAGGAGGAGCGGTTTTGAAGGGGAGGGGGAGCGGTGTTAAGGAGGAGGAGAGGGAGGGGTGTTGAGGTGGGAGGAGAGGGAGGGGTGTTGAGGTGGGAGGAGGAGGAGCGGTTTTGGGGGGGAAGGAGCGGTGATAAGAGGGGGGGGAGTGGTGTTGGGGACACAACAGAAGAACACTGCTCTCTGAGGTGTTTGTTCTTCACACTGTTTCACTCTGAGGTGAACATGGAGCTGCCTACAAACACCTGCACACATCAGATCAACACCACAGCCCAGTCGTCTGGAACACAGCAGTCAAACCACACACACATATCAGAAATCACACATCACCAGCAGCAGCAGTGTTTAATAAAGACTAGCTGTAACACACCGATGATGTGTGCGTTTACCCCCGAGTCTGGATTTCACACAGATCTTCGTTTGAGTAAATGTGCAGCGGTGCATTCTGGGTAGGCTGTGCTGTTGGTTTATCTACAGAGTTTTACCCGACACTGACAGAGTACCGGCTCGTCCCGACCCAGGGCGCCGGGTGACGGTGACATGGGTGAGAGGGAGTACCTGTACCTGAGCTCACCTGGCAAACGGACTACAGCGGCTCTGTCCTCTCCGTCTCTTTGAAATCTTCATTTGGGATGTGACCATGCGCCGGCTCCCTCTGTACGGTCACGACCGGGACGCGCCGCTCCCCTGACCTCCACCAGCTCTGTCACGGGGTCAAAATCATTAAAGTCTTTCTGAATGAAGTGTGACATATGGAGTGTAAAACACACCAGGCCCTCACACACACACACACACACACACACACACACACACACGATCACTATTCAAGGCCTTGATGTGTTTAATTCATTGATTAGTAAAGAGGTTAACTCTCTTATGATTAACACATCTGTCCTGAAGATGAAGCTGTATCTACACACTTACCTGACAAACACAAGTAAAAGTGCTGACAGTCAGTAATTCAGTCATGAGGCTAGGCTAACTCCACACTGACGTCTGCTCATAAACCACCCCTCACCACACACACACCTGAATGCGCCTGTCACACTCCACACAATACACACCATCACACACGACAGGGTGTTTACCTCGAGTCCAGAAGGTGGAGACAGACGGAAGTGACTGAGTGAAGGTGTGAAGGTGTGAAGGTGTGTGTTTAACGAGCGCCTCATCAGCGCGCTGAGGTATCGCGCGCGTCCTTCTCCAGTTATCCGCACTGCAGCTCCGGCGCGCGCTTCCCGCCTACAGCCGCCAGAAGGCGCCAAAATCACTGTGCACGTGCCGCCACACTACAGGGTTGCCATATCCACCGTGATCCCCTCACAAAACCCGAACGGTCTTCTCTGAGACTAATCCGCGGCTTAGTGATTCGACATGGCAACCTTCCACAGTCACATCTCTATTCTTTATTCTCCTCTAATGTCTCAGACAGCAGCGCGCGCGCACACACACACACACACACACACAGTCTCTATAGAGAGAGGACGAGCTGCTCTGAGATATCACACACTGCAGGAGAACTGAGGCTTCCATACACTCACACACCCCGTTATATAACTCTCATCCTCATCACTCAAACCTGTGTGTGAAACCACACACACACACACACACACACATTTATTACAGACATTTATTCCCACCTGCTCATCCTCCGCTCGGTCCTGTCCTGTGGAGACTCGGTGGTTTCTCTCAGAGCTCAGTGTGTGTGTGTGTGTGTGTGTGTGCAGGTCCTCACTCAGCACCGTCACATTGAGGACCTCTCTGTCTGTCTGCCTCTCTCCCTCCTGCATTAGCCGCGCATGCGCTTACAGAGCTCCCTCTCGTGCTGATCGCGGCATTTTCCTCAAAGCCCCGCCCCCCGAGGTGCCAGACGCGCTGCGATTGGCCAGTGGCGCGGTTACTTCATCTTCTCCTAACGGCGGCTCCCGTCAGGGGGCGCCACAGCGGGCCATTTGTCTTCATCTAACTCTGTCTTCCTGCATGTCCTCCCTCATCACAGCCGTAAATCTCTTGGTCCTTACTCTTCTTCTCCTGCCTGGCAGCTACATCTCTAACAGTCTCCTCCCACTATACCCCTCATCCCTCCTCTGCACATGTCCGTACCATCTTAACCTGGGCCCTCTAACTTTATCCCCAAACCGTCCTACCTGCACTGTCCCTTTAATATACTCATTCCTAATTCTGTCCATTCTTCACAGTCTCAAAGCAAATTGCAGCGTTTCAGCTCTGCCACCTCCAGAGTTTCAGCGGCGACGTCTCCAAACCATACAACACTTCTGGCCTTTCTACTATCCTGTAAACTTTACCTTTCTCTCCTACCAATACCTTTCTGTCACAGATCACAGATCACACAGATGCTACTCTTCTCCACTCATTCCATCCTACCTGCACTCTCTTCTTCACTTCTCTTTCACACTCCCCATTGCTTTGGACAATTCACCCTAAATATTTAAATTGCTCTACCTTCCCTACCTCTACTCCTTGCACCTTTCCTCCACCCCCTCTCTAAATTTACATACATGTACTCAGCCTTGCTCCTACTGATCTTCATGCTTCTTCTCTCCAGTGCATCTCTCCAACTCATCTCACCCTGCTCTACTCTCGCTGCTAATCACAGCATCATCTGCAAACATTATAGTCCATGGGGACTCACCACTGCCAACATGAAGAAACAAAGAGCAGATCTCTGGTGCAGTCCCACCTCCACCATAAACCACCATAAACCTCATGCCTACACAACACCTCATCGCTGTAACACTGTTCTTGTACATAACACTTTCTTGCACCACCTTCCCATACTTCTCTGCCACTTCTGACTTCCTCATGCAATACCACAGTTCTCTCTTCTGGGCACCCCGCCATAAGCTTTCGCTAGATCTACAATCACACAAAGTAACTCTTTTAGACCTTCTCTATACTTCTCCACTCATCAGGCATCCTTTGTCTTTCTAAAATCTTAAATAAGCTCTTAAGCAACTCCACTGCGATCTCTCCTAAACACTTTCATGCTTTCACTGGAATGTCACCCAGAACAACTGCCTTTCCACTCTTCATCCTCACTTTAACCTTACTAATTCCCTGTACTACCTTCTGCTCCTCCAACCTTCTCTCTCTCTCTTATTCTCTCCATTCATCAGCTTCGCAAAATACTCCCTCAACCTTCCTAAAACACTTTCTTTGCTTGTTTCTTTCTCCCGCTCGGTCTCTTCATCTAACATGCCCATTAAGGTTAGCTTCAATCACCAATGCTTATGTGGGGACACTCACTAGCACTTAGTCAGTGTTAGTCAGACACTCTCCTCACTTCCACTACACTCTTGGCAAACTCTTATCTTAGTATTAGACCTACACAATGTTTCTTATTATCTAGACTAAAATAAAGCAGTTTAAACCCACTTTCTCAGCCTTGCTTCTCTTCCTCTTCGTCTCTTGTACACACAGTACATCTACTATATCTACTTTATATCTACTGGGCCAGGGGTAGCTCAGTGGTTAAGGCATTGGACTACGGTTCGGAAGATCCCAGGTTCAAACCCCACAACCACCCAGTTGCCACTGTTGGGCCCTTGAGCAAGGCCCTTAACCCTCAACTGCTCAGATGTGTAATGAGATTAAAAATGTAAGTCGCTCTGGATAAGAGCGTCTGCCAAATGCCTAAATGTAAATGTAAATGTACTTTAACCTCTACACTTCTACCCTTCTTTTTTCCCCTCTCTATGGACATGTCTGGCCTCCCTCTTCCTTTTCTTTCTTTGGTCAACAGCAGCCCAATTCCTGAGGTGTTCCTAATCATGACACCTTTAAACAGGCCAAAAGTGTCTCAGGAACATCTCTACACATTTATACTTGCACTACAATCTTACTATACACAAATAGACAAATGTGCCCTCTTGCCCTCAATATAAGCCTGTTATCACTAACCTTAGCTAGCAGCTTGGCTAACTGCTAATGGAGTAGACAAACCTTCATCTTTATCCTTTGATCTACTTTTTCCATTTCTCATCTGTGATTCACTCTCCGATTACCGAACAGGGAGTGTATTTGTCTGACCACCAAAGAAGGACAACTTAGTGTAAACAAGGCGTAAGATACTCAACCTTACAGAATGGGATTTCTTTGTATTAATAAGTTAGACAGAGAGTTCTGCTGTACAGAGAGACACACAGACATGGACGTGGGCTTCAACCTCAGATAATAATAATTATAATAATATCACTGATTACATTAAAGATCAGATCAGATTATTTTTAGATTTAACATTTTAGCTGTTTCTACAAACTCTTTAGCCGTCAAGGACGCGTACCAACGCTAGTTTGGTCTAAAGCTCTTTAGGCAAAGCTTCCACAAACTCAAGATATGTTAAACATATTCATATTTTATTGTAATATAAATGATATTTGAATACAAGGTGTTCTTTTTATACATTCAGTAAATACTGTTTCACTGTTCCACAACAGCAGCACGTCCATCCTCCTCACAGAGTCTAGTCCAGTCCAACCTCACACCTGCAGCGAGATGATGATGCAATATGTACTTACAGCTATAATTTGTTAATTAAAGTTTATAGAGAAAGTCTGCATTTCCATTATGAGGAACTGAAAGCTGGATTCGAGAAGGTCCTGTTCTCCGTTTCCTCCTCTTCAACGTCATCAGCGCTGAGGTCCATCTCTGTCTCAAACATGCGCTGGAGGAGGCCATCCATGGTCCTGTACCCTGCAGAACATAAACACATGGTCACACACACGGTCACTTTCTCAGCACAGGTTCTCCGCACATGGAACAGGCGTGTTACTTGTGGAGCTGATCTGGAACATGATGTTGGGTTTGGCTTTGCCTCCTTCAGCAGGGCCGAGATCATTGTCCTGGCTCTCCATCGCCTCCACCAGATTATTGTCCACATGGTTCCTACACACACACACACCCACACACACACACACACACACATCAATAAAGCAATAATTACTGATTTAATACTGAATATTCCTGTGAAAAACTAAACACTGGGATTTGGGACAGAGCCCTGGAGTGAACACTCACTTTTCCACACACAGGTTGAGTTCCTCGATCTTCTTTTCCAGCGCGGTCTGCAGCTCGCTCTTCTCCACCATGTACTCGATGAAGAACGCCTCCAGGATGAACGCCACAAAGATACTGGGGAAGGCGAGACAGGATCAGGGAGAAAAGCCTGGGTTTGACTAGTTCTGAAGTTTTTTTTTTAACATCATTAGAGTTGATGACATCATCATGAATCTTACTTAATGATGATGATGACAACCACAATGTGGAAGAGGATGAAAAATATCCGCGCTGAAACATGAGTGACAGCGGTGAAGCCTCCAGTCAGAAGTGAGGGGCGGAATCAAGGATGTAACAAGTACATAATATGCAACATAAAATCACACAACGCATAAACAATATGTAACAATATGTAACAATATGTAATTTAATGTAACAATATGTAACAATATGTAACAATATGTAATAATATGTAATAAAACATCTATCGGTTTATTTCAGGATATCGTGCCACTGGTTGACGACGGTGAGCTCCAGAAGGAGGACGAAGGATGACACGACGTCATTAAAGTTATTTTTGCAGTAGTTATTGCGGGCGAAGGCCGAGCCGTTCAGCAGGACGTTCCCGCAGAACTGATGCGCAGGGTCACCGGAGTCAACGCCGAAATACTGAACCTCCCCTTTAAACAGCTCCATCCCCACCATCGCAAAGATATAATACACCACCTGCAGAGAGGGAGTGAGTGTGAGGGAGGGAGAGTGAGGAAGTGAGAGTGAAAGAGTGGGAGTGAGGGAGGGAGTGAGAGTGAGGGAGTGAGAGTAAGGAAGTGGGAGTGAAAGAGTGGGAGTAAAAGAGTGGGAGTGAGTGAGAGTGAGGGAGTGGGAGTGAGGGAGGGAGTGGAAGTAAGTGAGGGAGTGTGAGTAAGGAAGTGGGAGTGAGGGAGTGCGAGTGAGAGTAAGGGAGTGAGGGAGTGCGAGTGAGGGAGTGCGAGTGAGGGAGGGAGTGGAAGTAAGTGAGGGAGTGAGAGTAAGGGAGTGGGAGTGAGGGAGTGCGAGTGAGAGTAAGGGAGTGAGGGAGTGCGAGTGAGAGTAAGGGAGTGAGGGAGTGCGAGTGAGGGAGTGCGAGTGAGAGTAAGGGAGTGAGGGAGTGAGAGTGAGAGTAAGGGAGTGAGGGAGTGCGAGTCAGAGTAAGGGAGTGGGAGTGAGGGAGTGCGAGTGAGAGTAAGGGAGTGAGGGAGTGCGAGTGAGGGAGTGGGAGTGAAAGAGTGGGAGTAAAAGAGTGGGAGTGAGTGGGAGTGAGGGAGGGAGTGGAAGTGAAAGAGTGGGAGTAAAAGAGTGGGAGTGAGTGGGAGTGAGGGAGGGACTGGAAGTAAGTGAGGGAGTGAGAGTAAGGGAGTGGGAGTGAGGGAGTGCGAGTGAGAGTAAGGGAGTGAGGGAGTGCGAGTGAGAGTAAGGGAGTGAGGGAGTGGGAGTGAGGGAGTGGGAGTGAGAGTAAGGGAGTGAGAGTGAGAGTAAGGGAGGGAGGGAGTGAGAGTGAGGGAGTGAGAGTGAGGAAGTGGGAGTGAAAGAGTGGGAGTAAAAGAGTGGGAGTGAGTGAGAGTGAGGGAGTGGGAGTGAGGGAGGGAGTGGAAGTAAGTGAGGGAGTGAGAGTAAGGGAGTGGGAGTGAGGGAGTGCGAGTGAGAGTAAGGGAGTGAGGGAGTGAGAGTAAGGGAGTGAGGGAGTGGGAGTGAGGGAGTGGGAGTGAGAGTAAGGGAGTGGGAGTGAGGGAGTGCGAGTGAGAGTAAGGGAGTGAGGGAGTGCGAGTGAGGGAGTGCGAGTGAGAGTAAGGGAGGGAGGGAGTGAGAGTGAGAGTAAGGGAGGGAGGGAGTGAGAGTAAGGGAGTGAGGGAGTGAGAGTGAGTGAGCGAGGAAGAGTGAGGGAGTGAGAGGGGTTAGAGTGAAGAAAGTAAGGGTGAGTTTAGCCAGTGTAAAGCTGATGATCAGGCAGTATGTGATTCAGGACGTAGCCTGTGACACACACACACACACACACACACACGCACCAGGATGAGTTGCCCGAATGTCAGC
>NC_071102.1:47562500-47577500 GCF_024256425.1 Clarias gariepinus | reverse complement strand
CAACTGCACAAACGCCATCTTCCCTACAACACACACACACACACACACACACACACACACAAACTTTTATATTTTCTACTGCATTTTTATTAATTGTGTAACTGTAGTGATTTATCGACAAAATATGAATGACGAATTGTGTACCTAAACAGATAATATTTAATCTGCTATATTATACACGTAGCGAACAATACAGTGCAAAATCTACCAGTGTACCCAGTAAAGAGACTGATGACTTAAACCTGTGTGCTGGGCCCCCAAGGCCTCAGTCTGACCCCACAGAGCAGACACACACCCCGCTGTAGGATGCGAGCACATGGACGAGCTGTCCAATTAAGTGAGTGATGTTTCCTTTAGCCATAAGATGAACATGTATGAGAGCATTGTGTCTTGTGGGAACGAGGAGACCTACAGTCTGTACTGAAGTATTGTACCTTGTTAGAAACAGATCACGTGTATGGAGTATTGTGTTGGTGGGAACAGGATGTTGAAGTGTCATGTAAACGTATATAAGCTGCTGAGTAGAAGAGACGAGAGCTTTTCCTCTGCAGAGAAACTGCTGCTGTATTCTGGAAAGAATCAAGTCTGTTGGCCTCAACATCCCTGGTCTCTGGAGTGGTCTTTGTGTCTTTGGCTAATCGTCCCTGAACTAGCCACAACATGATCAAGTACACATTACTGTACACACATACATATATATATATATATACACACACACACGTGTATATACACACTCACCTAAAGGATTATTAGGTACACCACACTAATACAGTGTTTAGAATAGCATCTCGCAGTTGATGGAGATTTGTGGGATGAACATCCAGGGCACGAAGCTCCCTTTCCACCACATCCCAAAGATGCTCTATTGGGTTGAGATCTGTCCAATTTTGGTGAGCTCGTGCAAATTGTAGCCTCTTTTTCCTATTAGTAGTGGAGATGAGTGGTACCCGGTGGGGTCTTCTGCTGTTGTAGCCCATCCGCCTCAAGGTTGTGCGTGTTGTGGCTTCACAAATGCTTTGCTGCAGACCTCGGTTGTAACGAGTGGTTATTTCAGTCTAAGTTGCTCTTCTATCAGCTTGAATCAGTCGGCCCATTCTCCTCTGACCTCTAGCATCAACAAGGCATTTTCGCCCACAGGACTGCCGCATACTGGATGTTTTTCCCTTTTCACACCATTCTTTGTAAACCCTAGAAATGGTTGTGCGTGAAAATCCCAGTAACTGAGCAGATTGTGAAATACTCAGACCGGCCCGTCTGGCACCAACAACCATGCCACGCTCAAAACTGCTTAAATCACCTTTCTTTCCCATTCTGACATTCAGTTTGAAGTTAAGGAGATTGTCTTGACCAGGACCACGCCCCTAAATGCATTGAAGCAACTGCCATGTGATTGGTTGATTAGATAATTGCATTAATGAGAAATTGAACAGGTGTCCTAATAATCCTTTAGGTGAGTGTGTATATATATGTGTGTGTGTGTGTGTGTGTGTGTGTTTATATACAGTGCATCTGGAAAGTATTCACAGCACTTTACCTCATTCTGAAATGGATTAAATTCTTTATTTTCCTCAAAATTCTACAAACAACACGCCATAATGACAATGTGAAAAAAGTTTGAAATCTTTGGAAATCACAATCACATGTCCATAAGTATTCACACCCTTTGTTGTGACACTCAGTGTCCACTGATCATCCTGGAGATGTTTCTGTAGACCTCAGAGGCACGATTGTATCAACGCTGCAGAAATGTTTCTGTTCACTTCCCCAGATCTGAGCCTCAACACAATCCTGTCTCGGCGGTCTACAGACAATTCCTTGGACTTCCTGTCTTGGTTTGTGCTCTGACAAACCCCTGGGTGCCAGTCGTAGCTCAGTGGTTAAGGCATTGGACTACGGTTTGGAAGATCCCAGGTTCAAATCCCACAACCACCAAGTTGCCACTGTTGTCCCTTGAGCGCGTTGGTTACCCTTAACCCTCAACTGCTCAAATGTGTAATGAGATAAAAATGTAAGTCGCTCTGGATAAGAGAGTCTGCTAAATGCCTAAATGCCTGAATGTGAATGACTTACTGACTTTACCTCACTGTGTATAGACATGTGTGTGTCTCCAAATCATGTCCAATCAACTGAATCCACAGGGGGACTCCAATCAATCTCCAGGATGATCCGAGTGTCACGGCAAAGGGTGTGAATACTTATGGACATGTGATTGTGATTTCCAAAGATTTCAAACTTTTTTCAGGTTGTCATTAAGGCGTGTTGTTTGTAGAATTTTGAGGAAAATAATGAACTTAATTAAAAAAGTAAAGCACTAAGAATACTTTTTGGATGCACCGTACACACACACACACATACACACACACACACACACACACACACACACACACACACACACATGTGTGGTTTACAAAAATTGAAGCACTGTAAATACTGTACTTTCCAGATGCAGTGTGTGTGTGTGTGTGTGCGCGCGCACAGGGTTGTGTATATGTTTGTGTGTGTGTGTGTGTCTGACCGACGTGTCCGCTGCCCTGAGGGTCACACACACTCCACAGGAGCTCCCGGTGCGCGCTGCTGATGTCAGACTGGACGAGACGCACTAACTGCTTCCAGCGTGTTTGACTGACAGTTGGCTCCTCTCCAGCCCCGCCTACTTCCTGCAGCAGAGAAAAGGCACGGCACAACTTCTGCCTTTTGGCCCTCACCAGCTGCCGTACCTCCTCCTGCACACACACACACACACACACACACACACTAATTTTGCTGCTCAGTCGTTACACAGTAAAATGGGACAATTGAATTCTAACCTTTAATTCTTTATTCGTTTTTACTCATTGAAGAATTCTAATGAAATAAATAATTACAATTCTATGACCACAATCACATGTAACAAACATCACCACCACAGGGAGGCTGGAAAACTGGGGGATTATTATAGGATGCCTTGACGCGTCTCTTCAGGTTTGTGGTATTTTTCCCAGTGATTGTGTTCCCCCACTGTTCCCCCTCCGATATTACGACACATCAGCTTTTTCTCTCGGGTTCAATATGAAGAAAATGGACCTAAATCTCGTCTCTTCTCTTTGGCCCAGTAATCCTGCTGTGATGATGAGGAGTTAAAGACGACTGAGGTTGTAACGTCCCGTCACTGCGCGTGTAAACTACTCCTGATACGCCGCGCGCCGTGACCCGGGACACACCGCCGCTCGTACCGTGAGGAATTATTATTCTTATAATTATTATAAAAATATATTTTTTTTCTGCCATTATTTTCGTTGGTAAAATTAACAGACACCAAAGGTGATTACAGTAATTTTATAGATCCGGTTTTATCCTCCTATTACATTAATAATAATAAATAAAAATAATAACAATAATAATAATAATAATCTCCACACACCTTGAGATATTTTTTGTAGTTGTTGTAGACGACGGCCAGGAACACAGACATGAAGGTGTACGTGTTAATGATGATGTACAGGATAAAGAAAATGGCAAAGAACGAGCTGTAGTTGTAAGCTGGCATCCTTCTCACACACACACACACACACACACACACACACAGAAAGAGAAATAGATCAGACACAGACACATGACATTTGCTCAAAGCTGAGGTGTACAGGTGGGTAAAAAGGAGGGGGTAGTGGGGCAGTGATGTGTGTGTATCTGTGTGTGTGTGTGTGTGTAATGGGGGGGGGGTAACTTACATGACGTCAGGACTGTTGGCCGTCGTAACTAAAACGTACAGATCAAAAACTATCTCCAGGTAATCTGTAAAGTACGGAGCGCCATCGATAGTTTTAAGATTCCTGAAAGGTAAGAGAAGAACAGAGTAATACATTCTTAGAGTGTGTGTCTGTTTGTGTGTGTGTCTCTTACGCTTCTGTGAGAGTGTGTGTGTGTATGAACCTTTTGCCCAGTAGTTTCAGAGCCATGAGTGAAAACATCAACAAACTGAAAATGAAGAGGAAAAACACCACCAGGATCTGAGGAAGTGCATTACGAATACTCCTGAACGCCCTGCGCAGCTACACACACACACACGCACACACACACACATATACTGTATACAGCAGAAATCAAATAACAACATATGGTTACACAACCAAAACAAGATTTTTAAAGAAACTGTGCGTGTGTGCGTGTGTGTTACCTGTCGTCCTTCTGTGATGTTGATGAGCAGGAGAGGCCTTAACACTCTGGACCATCTCACAGCCCAGTGTCCACACAACCTCAAAACAGCATACACACCCAGATCCACCACACACAACTGACACACACACGCAAACACACAATCAAAAATAAGAACACAAAAGATCAGCACACTATGCTGCATTGTGAAACAACAGGCTTTAGGACTGTAGCACACTGTGGGGTTCCTCAGGGCTCGGGTCTGGGTCCTGCCTTATTTTCCCTCACTTTGTCTTCCTATTGAGTAATTATTATTATTAATAATAATAATAATAATAACAACAACAACAACAACAACAACAACAACAACAACAACAGTTATTCTTCTTTTTCTTATTATTAATAGTAGTAGTATACAGTTTTTAGAGTATTTCCTATATTTATCTCCTGTTATATTTCTGATTGAGTTTCTCCACATTAATGAGTCTCCAGCATTAAACCAGTCCATAAATGTAGATGTAAAGCAGTTAGTTAGATCTTGCTTCCTCCACCTGTGGAACACTGCGACACTCAGTGGTGTGTGAACACCTGTGGTGGAGTGTTGTGTGTTTATGATTCAGCACTTAATGATTCACAGTCTGACCGTCTCCAGGAAAACAGGACAGATTCCTTCCTGTCTAACAGCAGAAGTGCTGAAGGGGTAAAAACTGGGGTTATAGTATAATCTTTCAACCCTACCAAACACACACACACACACACACTCAGCATTTTCTCTGAAACACAAATCTGAATGACCACAGTTTTGTTTCTCAAAAGAGTGGTATGTGTGTGTGTGTGTTTTATTACCGTGATGGTGACGATGATGCAGATGTTTTTGGGATCTCTGATGAAAACACAGCGAGGAATTACTTTAGCGTAGTGAATCAACCGTGCAGAAAACACCATCAGACAGAGGAGCTCGATTACTGAGGTGGTCTGAGACACACATACACACACACACGCACGCACACAAACACACATAGCATTATCTTAAATCTAATTAAAGGATTATAAATGAATGAAAACAATTCTGCTTAAAAAAGTCAGAATCAGTTTTAGACATGCAGTATATAGTGTACTATTTTTTCTACCCGACCCCCCCCCCCCCCACCGTAGAAGAAAACAACAGCCAGTTAGCAAAATAAGAAATAAGAGAAATTATATAAATAAACAAATACAAATCAAACAATAATAATAATAATAATAATAATAATAAAAACTCAAATGTAATTACAGATCAAATTTAGCTGCCACTTTGATTATTTTTAAAGTGGCTCATATTTGGTTGCCAAATACCATAAAACTCCTGAGTGGATGCCTTTATTGAACAGCGAGTCTTTTCCAAATGGATAAAATACAAGACCTCTTTAATCCAGTAAGCGCCCCCTGGTGACAACTTACCAGTTGGAGGACAACTTACCTCCTTCCACTTAAACAGGATCATGCCGGCCTGGGCGTCATTTAGACAAGCACCACTTGAGTCAACACCAAAAGGTCCAATGAAAGGGGAAGGTTCTAATGGTATTTGACATATTTTTGACAAAGTATTAAAAATAAAACTCCAAAAACTATATAACTTTGGGCGTGTCCAGAACATTTGCAGTAGCGTAGCTGGTTCCCTGTTTTACATCGGTCTACATGTGGAATCAAAGTCCTCTCTGATCTTAGCTAGTACAGTGGAACCTCAGATTACGAGTTATGTGGTTTACGAGTGTTTCGCAAAATGAGCAAATCTTTTTAATAATTTTTTACTTGAAAAACGAGCATGTCTTGGTTTACGCACAGAGTATCTATCATGTTTCACGCAGCGTCACGTGATCACAACTGAGCCAATAGTTTTTCTCTCTTTTGCGCTGCGGAATTGTGGGTAATCGTCTCCCCTGCTGGGTCTTAGTGCTCGTCTCTTAATAGTATAATCAACATCCGTGCACGCGTGTACTGTTAACTTTAACACTGTGACCACGTGTGTGTGTAAAACATATTTTATTTTATGTTTGTAAGCGTGTTTGTACAGCGCGCGTGTGCGCGCATAATGCAAAATCAAGTCTCATTAGAGGGTAAAGATTAGGGTTGTGACGAGACGCTTTTCCCACGAGACGAGACGAAACACGAGACTTGGTTCACGAAAACGAGACGAGACTTTTAGACATTTTTTAAAAAGAAATCCTCAATATTTAAATATATGTTTTTCAACTGAAAAACACAAAAGGCAAAAAATGCATGTCCATTTTGAAATGAACTTTATGAAATAAAACTTATAGTTTGATGAATGATATGCAGTAATAACATGTAAACAAATATTTTGCTAACCATTTTACGTTAGTATGCGCTCATGCGAGTGTGCCCGCAATCTTGGGGTAACCGTGGACAATCATCTGTCATTTTCCCCACACATCGCTAACCTTACTCGCTCTTGTCGATTTCTTCTTTACAATATCAGAAGAATTCGCCCATTTCTTTCTTCACAGGCTACTCAGGTGCTTGTTCAGTCCCTTGTTATTTCAAGACTGGACTACTGCAACTCACTCCTGGCAGGCCTGCCTCTGTCCACGATTCGTCCTCTGCAACTGATCCAGAATGCAGCAGCACGACTCGTTTTTAACCTTCCCAAGTTCTCCCACACCACCCCACTCCTCCGCTCCCTGCACTGGCTTCCTGTAGCTGCCCGCATCAAATTCAAAACACTGATGCTTGCCTACAAAGCCAAAAATGGCCCAGCACCCACTTACCTCTCTGCGCTAATTACACCACGCACTGCACCACGTTGCCTCCGATCCTCCAGCACTGCTCGCCTCATCCCACCATCTCTCAGGGATCGAGGGCGGCATTCATCCAGGCTCTTTTCTGTTCTGGCACCTAGATGGTGGAATGAACTTCCTCTAGATGTCCGTACATCAGAGACTTTGACTATCTTTAAACGACGACTCAAGACGCATCTGTTTCTCCAGTACTTGGACTAACCCCCCCCCCCCCGAAAAAAAAAAAAAAAAAAAAAAACTCAGTTGTGTTGGACTAATGGTACTTAGTTATTAACCTAGTTAACCCAGTGTAAGTATGTATCCAATGTTGTAAACATTAAAGCACTTTTTGTAAGTCGCTCTGGATAAGAGCGTCTGCCAAATGCCTAAATGTAAATGTAAAATGTCTAGCGCTCCGATAAAGTGTGCGCGTGTGTGTACATTAATGGAGAGACTGTTTTATCGGAAAAATTTGCAAGGAACATTGCTAGTCACACTCGTGTGAGAGCATACTAACGGAATCATTGCTGTAAAGTAAAAAAATAAATAAATAAACCGGCACATTACCTTTGAAAAGAATCGCGACGGAGCAGAGTTTCTGTATAAGGCAGAGTGTGTGTGTCTGGCGCTGTGTTTGTGTGTGTTATGTGCGTGCACACACCCACCCACACACATACGCACACGCACACACGGCGCCTGCGTGAACAAACAGAAACACTTATCTGTCAGGATTTATTTTTACTTTTTTTAAAGGTAAAGTGCAGGTTAATTTGTTTTATTTTTACTTTATATTTTGTATTCATTATTTTTATGTATTTATTTTTTGGGGGCTGAAGAACAAATAATTTGAGTTTCAATTATTTCTTATGGGAAAATTTTATTTGGTTTATGAGTGTTTTGTAATACGAGCCCACTTCCTGAACGAATTATGCTCGTAATCCGAGGTTCCACTGTATTTGTTCTTGTATATAATTTTCCCATTTATCTTTTAGTGATCTAATGTGGCTGAATTACTTGTGTTTAAAAATTTATAGAGCATCTGGTTTACATCTATAAACAGAATCTAGGAAGGATAGGGAAGGAGACAAAGGGAAAGGATCAGAATTCAGGAAATGAAATTCCCCAGCTATAGATATCAATAAAAATGCGTCCTGGGAATGTTAAACTAGCCAAAGATGTTGTCAATGTAAAGGTCGTATAATGACACAAGACTACACTTAAACAACACTGCAAAAGCATGATCTAGTACGAAGCAAACAGAGTGACCGTTCAGTGGTGCTATCGAAGATAGATCAGTAAGCTTGAAATGACGCTGAAACTGATTCCAAATTTTTAGGGAGTATATAATCAGTGGGTTTGAGGTAAAACAGGATGTGATCTGTTTTTGTAGGAATTTAGCACATAATAATGATGAGAGATATAGATTTTTTTATTTAATTAAAATGTATTTGTATAGCGCATTTAACAATTGTCATTGTCACAAAGCAGCTTTACACATTCAAAAGAATTATTTAAGTTTGTATGAGATGTGAATGTGTATAAATTAGAATGATCAGATAGTCCCTGGTCAACAAGCCGAGGGCGACAGTGGAAAGGAAAAACTCCCTGAGATGGTAATAGGAAGAAACCTTGAGAGGAACCAGACTCAACATCCTCATCTGGGTGAAACGGATAGCAGAGATTGATCCGCATTCATACTGTGTAAGACTGGAAGTTTAGTATAACAGGAGATGTGTTTATTTAAAAAGGGAGTCCAGACCTTACTGCGTTATGAGGAAAAGTAACTGGATTACAGTAATGCGTTACACAGTAACACATTAAACCCAATTCTGTTAGTCACTCATATGATGTGTTCACCACTGGACTGAGCTCACCTTCCTCAGGTCTGACCATCCCAGTGCAGTCGTCCCTGAACTGTACGTAATCCTCTGATGCAGGTATAGACCTCCACAACTGTATAGACTGTGTAACAACAGAAACTAATCTCACCCCTATCCCTGCTGCTATGTCCTCCGGGCGAAGAAAAAATTAAAGTATGTATTGATCCCATTGATGATTTCTCTGTAGCTTCATAGACGGGAGGATTGACATCATTTTGCGCCCAGCACAACACTGCTCTTACATTAGCAGCCCAGTAATAATAAAGAAAGTTTGGAAATGCAGTTCTTCCTGATTCATGAAGATTCACAGCAGTGATTCCGTTAGTGTGTCGCTTAATCGAGTGTCATTAGAGAGATTTCTTGTTTATTTTTCAGATAAAACACCACTGTATTGTCAGTACGGCTCCTATTGTTTTGTAGTTCACAAAAACAAAAAAAGAGGACATTGGGCATGCCTGAATAAATATAATTAGCTGAAAACATCAGATGAAAAGATTTCAAATACGACAAACCCACCACCTTATCACAGGGGGTGATATACATTGTTCTTTCATTGGTTTAGATCGCAGTCCCCCTAAAAAAAAGACGCTACCTCCAAAAATTTAGACAGATTTCTTGGAGGCTAATATAAAAATGTATTATATTTATTTATAACACAACAACTGCTGCATGTCCAATGCCCTTTTTTTTTGGGAACTACGAAACAATAGGAGCCGTACGGACAATATAGTTGTGTGAATGTTTTTTAAAAATATATGTTTTTTTTTGTGTGATTGTGTTCCCCCACTGTTCCCCCTCCGATATTACGACAGATTAACTTTTTCTCTCTGATTCAATATAAAGAAAATGGGCCTAAATCTCGTCTCTTCGGCCCAGTAATCCTGCTGTGATGATGAGACGTTAAAGACGACTGAGATTGTAACATCCCGTCACTGCGCATGTAAACCACTCCTAATACGCCGCGCGCCGTGACCCACCGCCGCTTTCTCCTGATACGCCGCTGAGTGCTGTAATGAATGAACAACGTATCACAGCAAATTGGGGCCAAAGCTAATGTTAGTTTTTATTTCTTTAAACCATATTTTGGTCTTATCTTTCTTACAGTATTGCATGCCGATTTCGTCACTGTCACGGTTCACCGACATCATCATCGCGCCTCGTCATTGTCTCATCATCGCATTATCTTAGTCACAGAAAATAAAGGTCCCTAATGATATATATTTTTTATCATTATTTCCATTTATGAAATTAACACTAATCAGCTTTGAGGCAAAGCTAATTAATAAGGATTTTTTCCTTTTCACAGGATGGGTAAAAGATTTAACACCCATTATAAGAAAAAGATAAGCTCCAAATTCGCGAAAGCAGAACAGAGCCAACAAAGATAGAAAAAAGGGAAGAAAAAAGAAAAAGAAAGACAGAGGAAAAAAAAACTAATTTAAAAATGTACTGCTGACTAGCAACCCTAACCCTAGCACACTTTAAAACCAGGTGATTAACCCGTGTCCCGCGTCTGGTTGGAGATCTCGTCACATGGACGCCCCGTGTGGTCTGTCTGGGATGCGTTTCCTACAGTCTACCTGAGCCTCTAATAACCAACTGGACCATAGGAACTTCTCCACATCTCCTGTTATACTAAACTTCCAGCCTCCTAACACACAGTATGACTGCAGATCAATCCCCGCGATCCGTTATCACCCTGTTGAGTCTGTTTCCTCTCAAGTAGGGCTGAAACGATTCCTCGAGTAACTCGAAGCCTTGGATTACGAGTAACGCGGTTTGCGAGTGTTCCGCAAGACGAGCAAAGATTTTTTATAAATTTTAACCTGAAAAACGAGCAAGTTCTGGTTTACGAGCACCGAGTATCACGCATGCGCTTCTTGTTTTGACGCCGAGTGTCACGTGATCACAACTGAGCCAACGGTTTTTCTCTCTCTTGCGCTGCGGAATTGTGGGTAATCGTCTCCTCTGCTGGGTCTTAGTGCTCGTCTCTTACTGGTATAATCAACATCCGTGCATGCGTGTACTGTTTACTATAACACTGTGACCACGTGTGTGTGTGAAACATATTTTATTTTGTGTTTGTACAGCACACGTGTACTGTTTCTTATAACACACGTGTGTGCATGCGTGTAAAGCAAAAGAAACACTTATTACAGAGGTTAAAAATCCATTTTTCAAAACAGTCTTTCTTCGATTATGTGTGTTTATTTGAAATTCGAATAAAAAAGGTTTACTGTGTAGAAAACTCTTATTAGAAGGTTAAAAATCTATTTTCTCCCTCAGCCTCTCTTATGTGCACGCGCACGTAATTTCAGACTGTGCCGGTTCACACACTCTCTCAGGACGGGAGGGGCTTCACACACACACACAGCGCCTACACGCACAAATGGAAACACTTATCTGTCAGGATTTTTACTTTTTTCAAAAGGTAAAGTGCATGTTAATTTGTTTTACTTTTTTCTTTATATTTTGTGTTAATTTTCCAAGATGGCGCCGGTGAGGTCGGCTGCCGTCACGACTGCTCCGACCAGATTTTCTTTGTTTTTGTTCTTTAAGTTAGTTTTTACAGTTTTAAAACCAGTCAAATTACCACCATGGGGTATATTAGTTATGATAGAGACACTCTTGTTTCTATTGGTATACAATGTACTCACAATTCGACGTTTTTAACTCCGGATCCGAGCTGGCCCTGTGAGATCCTGAGAGAGAACAAAGGACGTGACGCAAAGCGGCGGCCCCGAGGGAAACGAGCCGGCGTCAGGAACAGGCTGAGAGCCCGTGCACACCGCACACCTCTGCCTAGCATCCTGCTCGCCAACGTCCAGTCACTGGAGAACAAGCTCGATGACCTCAGGGCCAGGATAAAGTTCCAGAGAGACATTCGGTACTGCAATCTCCTCCGCTTCACCGAGACATGGCTGAACCCAGCGGTGCCGGACCACGCCATCCAGCCGGCCGAGTTCTTCTCGGTTCACCGCATGGACAGGACGCGGGACTCGGGGAAATCAAGGGGAGGCGGCGTGTGTTTAATGGTGAACAGCAGCTGGTGCAACAGCGCGAGAGTTGTTCCTCTCACACGCTCCTGCACACCAAACCTGGAACTACTGTCCATCATGTGTCGTCCTTTTTATCTACCTCGGGAGTTTACATCGGTCATAATCAGCGCCATTTATATTCCACCACAAGCGGACACGGACACTGCCTTATGCGAGCTGCATGAGGCACTCACACAGCACCAAACACAACACCGGGACGCTGCGCTTATTGTGGCGGGGGACTTTAATAGTGCCAACCTCAAGCGTGCAGCGCCAAACTTTTATCAGCACATCACTTGCCCCACCAGGGGCAAAAGGACACTGGATCATTGCTACACCACAGTCAAGGACGGCTACAAGGCACAATCTCGCCCTCCGTTTGGTAAATCCGACCGTCCGCCATCTTCCTCATGCCAAAATACAAACAAAGGCTGAAACAGGAAGTTCCGGTTCAGAGGGAGGTCGCGCGCTGGACGGACCAATCGGTGGCCGCGTTACAGGACGCACTCGATGACGCAGACTGGGACATGTTCAGAAACAGCTCCGATGGTGACGTCAGCGTGTTTACGGAAGCGGTTGTGGGATTCATCGGGAAACTAGCGGATGATACCGTGGAAAAAAAGACTATTAAAACGTTTTCCAACCAGAAGCCGTGGGTGGATAAAACCATAAACGACGCTCTGAAATCTCGCACCGCTGCCTACAACACGGGACTCGCGTCGGGGGACATGGAACCGTACAAGGCTGCGTCATATAACGTCCGGAAGGCGGTGAAAGAGGCGAAGCAGCGCTACAGGAGGAAACTAGAGTCACAACTCCAACAGAGTGACTCTAGGAGCCTGTGGCAGGGATTAAGGACAATAACGGATTATAAAGCACCAACATCCGGTATGATAAACGCAGACGTGACTCTGGCAGATGAGCTGAACATTTTCTATGCTTGCTTCGAGGCTGCAGCTAAAGACGCTAGCGATGCTAATGCTTGCGGCGCTAATAGCTGCAGACAGGAAGTACCGGAAGCGCGTTCATCGTCACCGAGCATGACGTGAGGAGAGCCTTCAAGAGAGTGAACACCAGGAAAGCAGCAGGACCAGACGGCATCTCAGGCCGTATTCTCAGAACCTGCGCAGACCAGCTAGCACCTGTGTTCACTGAGATATTCAACATCTCTTTATCTCAGTCGGTGATCCCCACATGCTTCAAAGAGTCCATTATTGTTCCTGTCCCCAAGAAACCTTATCCTGCTTCCCTCAATGATTATCGCCCTATAGACCTCACTTCAGTAGTGATGAAGTGCTTTGAACGCCTGGTCAGAGACTTCATCATTTCTTCACTACCAGACACACTAGACCCACTACAGTTTGCATACTGTCCAAACCGTTCCACGGACGATGCAATCTCACATCTCCTCCATACATCTCTCACTCACCTGGACACTCGGAGGGGGAATTAATTCCCTCCACATTCACCACCAAGCTGGAGCACCTGGGACTCAGCTCATCCATGTGTCAGTGGATCTCCAATTTTCTGACTGGCAGACCACAGGCAGTAAGGATGGGCGGCCATGTCTCAGCCTCCATCAATCTCAGTACTGGAGCCCCCCAGGGTTGTGTTCTGAGCCCCCTGCTGTACTCTCTGTACACCTCTGACTGCGTGGCCACTACCAACTCCACCACCGTCATCAAGTTTGCTGACGACACTGTCGTGGTGGGCCTGATCACCAACAATGATGAGACGGGCTACCTGGAGGAGGTTAGAAATCTGGAGAACTGGTGCCAGAGAAACAATCTCCTCCTGAACGTCAGCAAGACAAAGGAGCTGATAGTGGACTTCGGTACAAAGCAGGTGAGGAACTACCAGACCCCCATCATCAACAGGAGCCCAGTGGAGAGAGTGGACAGCTTCAGATACCTCGGTGTTCACATCACGCAGGACCTGACATGGTCCTGTCACATCAACACCGTGGTAAAAAAGGCCCGGCAGCGTCTCTACCACCTCAGACGCTTGAGAGACTTTAGACTGCCCTCCAAGGTGCTCAGGAATTTCTACTCCTGCACCATAGAGAGCATCCTGACGGGAAACATCACGACCTGGTTCGGGAACAGCACCATGCAGGACAGACGAGCTCTACAGAGGGTGGTGCGATCAGCTGAGCGCATCATCCGCACCGAGCTCCCTGACCTGCACTCAATCTACACCAAGCGGTGCTGGGCCAAGGCCAGGAAGGTCGTGAAGAACCTCAGCCATCCCAACAATGGACTGTTTACTCTGTTGCGGTCTGGGAAGCGATTCCGCTCTCTGAGGACCAACACAGAGAGACTGAGGAGGAGCTTCTTCCCGCAGGCGATAAGGTCTCTCAACCACACCACTAGGCAAAACTAACACAATATTTTCACAATTCTCACAATCAATAAATCATTTTTTTAATACATCCATGGACACTATGGACAACTCCACGCACATCACATCTACACTACATGTTTACGTTTACCTTCTGGACCATTGCACAAAGTCACTTTAATAACCACTGCACAAAGTCACTTTTTCTATGCATACTTGCACACCATTATAGTTCTATGTGTACAGTATATTTCTATTTTCAGGTTCTATTTTTTCTAGTTAAATTTTTATTTAAATTTTCTATCATATTTCTTCTATTGATATTTATTACTTATAAGTTTAAATTCTCTTTTTAAGGTCACTGGCGGTCGTGTAAGCATTTCACTTCATTTCGTACTGTGTATGACTGTGTATGTGACAAATAAAATTTGAATTTGAATTTAATTTGATTTAATTATTTTTATGTATTTATTTTTTGGGGGCTGTGAAACAAAAAATTTGCGTTTCCATTATTTCTTATGGCAAAATCTTCTGCCTCAAAGCTTCTTTTAATTAATTTAAAAAGCATTCGTTATGTTTTTGCGCAATTATTTGTTGACAAAGTGCGCTCCTGGATGCAAGCCGCCAGTAAACATCAACAAAGAAGAAGCGCTTACGTCACCCAAAAAGCAGGAGGAGACGCAAACAGTTAGCTGTGAATTGATTTGATGGAGCGCTCTGATGTCGGCTGCAAAATGGAAAGGAGCGATAAAATTATCAGCGAGCCAATAGAAGAAAAGAAACAGCAAGAGAAAACAACAGAAATTGTTAGTAAAGGTTTATATGTTATGCCTG
>NC_071102.1:47542500-47557500 GCF_024256425.1 Clarias gariepinus | reverse complement strand
GTCTTACATCACTGGCTGAGGTCTAGTTTGTGTTTAAAAATTAAATTAAATTAAAGCATAACTGATTAAACGCTGGTGCGTGTGTGTGTTACAGGAGCCGAGCGTCAGAACTCGTTAGTCCTACCGACTCATTTGCATATCACCGTCAGCCAAAAGATAAAAGGGTTTAATGTGCATGATGAGCATCATAAAGGTCATGCATGAGGATTAGAGTCTGGTCACTGTGCATCACAGCCGAGTCTACGCTGAGCTCAGAGGGCGGCAGTTAAGTGCAAAGTTCAAAGGGGTAATTCCTGATGGAGGAAAAAGGCACGTCTGAGTACAGTGCAGAGGAGAGCTGAAAGACAGACAGACAGACAGACAGACAGACAGGCTTCCTGACATCTGACTGCTGTAGATCTGATATACGCCCACATGTTGAGGTCCCAGAGTAAAAGAGAAACTAATGCTAATCCATTTAGATTCATGTTTTAGCTGATTCAGAATCATTTTCACTGATTCAGCTTCTTGTTTTGATTCTAAACCAAAACAAAATCAGATTGGATTTTAATTAATTTGTTTGTGACACTAAACCAGAGTCAGATTTATTCAGACTGATATAAATTCACACAGACTATAATTCATGATGAGATTCAGATTTAAATTCAGACTTAGATTGAATTCACACAGATTATTGTTCATGTTAGGTTCACATTGATTTAGAATTAGATTTAGCCTTATTCAAATTATAATTAGATTGATTCAGATTTAAGTTAAGATTTATTTAAATTAAAAATTACAATCAACATTATTCAGATTTAGATGCTGATTAATTCAGACATACATTTATATTTTGATTAATCCAAGTTTAGATTTGGTTCAGGATTACATACTCACTCACTCATCATCTATACAGCTTTAGCCTGTATTCAGGGTCGTGGGGGGCCTGGAGCCTATCCCAGGAGACTTAGGGCACAAGACAGGGTGCCAATCCATCGCAGGGTATGCACACACACACACACACACACACACACACACACTCATTCACACACTACAGGCAATTTTGGGAACACCAATTATCCTAATCTGCAGGTCTTTGGACTGTGGGAGGAAACCGGAGTACCCAGGTGAAACCCACCCAGCACAGGGAGAACATGCACACTCCATGCACACAGAGGTTTGCTGGGAATAGAACCTGGACCCTGGAGGTGCAAAGAGACAGTGCTAGATTTAGATACATTCAGATCAGTTTAGATTAGGTTTACATTCAGATTGACTCAGATTTAGATTTGATTTAGATTCACATTGATTTAGATTTAAGTTCAGATTGATTTAGATTAATTCAGATTTAGATTTCAGAATGATTCCGATTTCGATTTAGATACCGGTCAATTCAGAATTCAGATTTACATTTAGATTAACTCAGATTTAGATTTACATTTAAAATGATTAACAAATTAATGTTTAAAAAGTCAGCATTATTCAGATTTAGATTTCAGATTGATTCAGATATAGATTTAGATTTGGATTAATCCAGGTTTAGATTTGATTTAGATATACATTCAGATCGATTTAGATCAGGTTAACATTCAGATTAACTCAGAATTAGATTTAAATTGATTACTTTAGATTCACAGACCCACATGGTCCACAGATACGTAAATCATATGAGTTGTGGGTGCGGTAGATTTGATCTGACGGAGGAAAATGCCCCTATGTGCTGCACAGCATTGGGTTCGAGGCTGTGGGCAGAGCCCGCTTGGTGGTACAGCACCATGTCCTTGGCGTTCCCCTTCATGCATGTGACGGAATCCAGCAGCTCGGCCACATGGGAGGACATGTTTCCTGGAAACAGCATGGCAGGCGTGCAGCACTCTGTGGCTGGAGACACGGCATACAGCTGCGGAGAGACACGCCTCAGCTCCAGTAGGTAATGTCGCCCTATAAGCTCCGCCCCCACCATGATGTAGGCCACCAGGAAGAGGAAGAGTGGCACAGAGTAGGGTGGAGAGAACCGAGGGAAGAAGGCCATTAGGAGAAAAATCATTGAGGCCCCAAACACACCAAGCCCCACCCACTCCAGAATGCGGTACGGCTCCGGGTTCCAGTAGCGCTGCAGCCGTTCGGGATGATATAATTTAACATACAGTGAGTGAGTAATGAACCTGCGGCCAAGTAAGTCATGTATGACGGAGAAGAAGTCGGTGCTGGGCAGAGCGTCGTCCTCCAGCACCACCACGTTCCTCGGCTTTACCGTCTCCACACTCTGACGCAGACAGAAAACATAATCTCTCTTCTCCTTCTCAAATATGTTCACGTCCAGGTCCACACGCTTCCCTCGCCTTACCACATTAAAACGCTTCTCCACCAGCACCGCGTCCTCGTTATCCTGGGGGCCGCTTTCAACGTCGCACACCAGCACGGCTGCACACGGGCGGTCGCCGCACCCACGCAGGAGGACGTCCAACCGCTGCATCACCTGAAGCAGATAGTGATACTGCAGCCCATCGGTCCTGCGCACCGTCACCACCGTCACCAGCAGCTCTGGTTGCTCTGGGACATCTGCCAGCATGGCCCCGCCCACCACCACATCTCGCCAGTACGTCAGCGCCTCCTGCCCAGCCTCGTAGCTCCGCCTCAGGGCCTCTTCACTCGTCTGCTGCAGGTACCAGGACTTCAGGAAGTAGTAGGAGTAGAGGCAGTGATGGCAGCACAGAGGCAGGAGCAGGCCGAACGTCAGCGTACACACAGCCAGCGCCCGGGTCACATGACTCGACCAGCGCACACGCTGCAGCGCCCAACCTCTGCATCGACGCATCAGCGTAATTAGTGCTCTGGAACACACACACACACCCACATACATGCAGTGTGTAAAGGATCAATCAAGTCTCTTGTATTTTCTGTCTGTCTCCCTCTTTCTGGGGGGTGGGGGGAAACCGCTAGTGATATAAAGACAGGGGGAGACAACCAGGTAGAGAGACATAGGGAGAGAGAGACAGAAAACAAAGAGGCAGACATGTATCTCTCTTCCACCAAGCCGGGTTCTGGAGTTTATTCAGCGCCGTGCTAAATCTCATTCATTTTCAGATATACACTATATACACTACACTGTTCAGAAAAAACAGGTCCATGGCAGCGCCAGCACTTTGCTGAGCTAGAACAAAGAACATCTTACATCAGGGCTGGGGGCGGGGTTATTACCACCTACGAAAAAGTCTGTCTCTCCCTATCTGTCTGTCTCCCTCTGTCTATAGCTCCTTTTCCACCAAAGTGAACCAGGTACTAGTTTGTGTCTGGTGCTAGTGCCAGTTCAGAGCAGGTTTAATAGCGAGCCTTTTAAGAACTGGCTTTGTTTTTCATTGGACAGTCACAAACTTTTAGCAGGTGGTGATAACCCCGCCCCCTGTTTTTTTGCTGGTGCCACCATAAAACTGGTTTTTCTGCCTGAGGACAAAAAACTGGTTTGTCACCACACGTAGCCAGATTTTTATTTTTTTATTTTTTTTTTTTAAATGGAGCGTCCCTAATCAACAGGGGGGCAATCAGAAGCCTAGACAAAACATCATTACGGTTGTGCTTTGGAGAAGTCTAACGGGTCTCGTCCAAAACCACTGTCGCTGTCTGTGTGGTCTGTGTGTCGTCAGAGTTTTGTATGAAGCAACAGTGAGCTTTGTTCCTCTGTTCGTTAACGTAATGTGTCCGAAAATCCTGCCAACACTTCCGGGTTGTAATGTGTGAGTAACTGTGTGTATGTACACGCATGTAAAAAGTCCAGTCCAACGTTAAAAAAAGTCACTGGTTTACTTTAAGCATGTCCACTATCGCACAAAAAGCCTCATAAACAAAGCTGATACTATATCAAGGAGACTAGCACAAAGACGATGACGTTACAAGGTGACGTTACAACAAGCCAAAATCTCTGTTTCCTGTGAACACACTACACCACTAAAATAGAGATATGCAAAATCTTCACCTTGGATGGAGTTTGTCCAAAAGCTCTGTTTTCAACAGGCCAAAACCACAGAGGGAAATCTCCATAAAAAAAAATAAAAAAACGGCTACGTGTGGACACAGCCTCAGTCTCCATTTGTCTCCGTCCCTCTGTGTCTCCCCCCGTCTATAACTCTGTCTCCCTCCTATATATTTCTCTCTCTCTGTCTGCAACCCCCCCCCCCCACACTGTTTGGGAGATTCTAACGAGATCATGGTTTTAAACATTTCAAGCATGAAAATTCAAAAAATGCTTAAATTAATATTAAGTATAATATAATATAATATAATATTAAGTTCTCATTACCCCAACTGGCCTTAAATGTAGGGGTGTATGAGATGTTGTGGAAGATGTTGTGGAAGATGAGAAGCCTCAGGATGTTGTGCTAACTATAAAGGAGCCATGATGGTTTTACTCATCTTTTTCTCAGTGCATATAATCTCTCACTCATCTCACTCACTCATCTTCTATACCGCTTTATCCTGTATTCAGGGTCGCGGGGGTGGAGCCTATCCCAGGAGACTTAGGGCACGAGGCAGGGTACACCCTGGACAGGGTGCCAATCCATCGCAGGGCACACACACACTCACTCACACACTACGGGCAATCTGGGAATGCCAATTAGCCTAACCCGCATATCTTTGGACTGTGGGAGGAAACCGGAGAACCCGGAGAAAACCCACCAAGCACAGGGAGATCATGCAAACTCTATGCACACAGAGACGGGAATCGAACCCGGACCCTGGAGGTGCGAGGTGACGGTGCTAACTACTACACCACTGCGTATAATTTAATACTATAAATTATATAATATAATATCATTTTTCTGTCATTTAAAATCCTCTAGCAGAACATAAATCTTTATTATTTGATGTTAATTTGTTTAAATCACAACATGACACATCAAACACATTTAGGTAATAAGAACTTCAGCAGAAAATGCAGTAAGATAGAGAAATCCATCATTCTTCTGTTGAAATGACAGATTGTAGAGAGCAGGACTGTTTATTCTGATGCGTCTCTCTATCACTAAAGGACACATTTTATATTAAAACTCATGAGTGCGGTGGTGTTTTACTAGTTCCGTGTGGATCACCCCGTTATATCTCTAACGCCACCCCTGTCTGTCTCTCTGTCTGTCTCCACACATCTGTCTGTCTCTCTGTCTGTCTCCACACATCTGTCTGTCTCTCTGTCTGTCTCCACACATCTGTCTCTGTCTGTCTCCACACATCTGTCTGTCTGTCTCCACACATCTGTCTGTCTGTCTCCACACATCTGTCTGTCTGTCTCCACACATCTGACTGTCTGTCTGTCTCCACACATCTGACTGTCTGTCTGTCTCCACACATCTGACTGTCTGTCTGTCTCCACACATCTGTCTCTGTCTGTCTCCACACATCTGTCTCTGTCTGTCTCCACACATCTGTCTCTCTGTCTCCACACATCTGTCTCTCTGTCTGTCTCCACACATCTGTCTCTCTGTCTGTCTCCACACATCTGTCTCTCTGTCTGTCTCCACACATCTGTCTCTGTCTGTCTCCACACATCTGTCTCTGTCTCCACACATCTGTCTGTCTGTCTCCACACATCTGTCTGTCTGTCTGTCTCCACACATCTGTCTCTGTCTGTCTCCACACATCTGTCTGTCTCCACACATCTGTCTGTCTGTCTCCACACATCTGTCTCTCTGTCTCCACACATCTGTCTGTCTGTCTCCACACATCTGTCTCTCTGTCTCCACACATCTGTCTCTCTGTTTGTCTCCACACATCTGTCTCTCTGTTTGTCTCCACACATCTGTCTCTGTCTGTCTCCACACATCTGTCTGTCTCGCTGTCTCCACACATCTGTCTCTGTCTGTCTCCACACATCTGTCTGTCTGTCTGTCTCCACACATCTGTCTCTGTCTCTCCACCAGTTTAAAAGCGTTAATGATCTTTTCCTCACCACAGTTCCGCCGTTAGTCCGCGACTCTGGTGTGTGACGTCACTGAAACACGGATGCTCCTGCTCAATAGTAAACATCCCCCAGTGAACAGTGTTAAAGTGTTGGAGTTCTTCGGACCCCGGTGTGTGTGTGTGTGTGTGTGTGTGTGTACACAGCAGGCCGTGGCGTTAGCACAGTTAGCCTAGCACAGCTGTACCGCGCTGCATCTCTCTCTCTCTCTCTCTCTCTCACACACACACACACACACTCTGCGGATCTCCGGATGTGAGTCAGAACCCTGAGCCGCCTCGTGCTCATCAACACCTCACACACACACGTTATACACATCCACACCGGCACGCGCACAGTGTATCCGATAAAACCCCGCCAACACTTCCGGGTTCTGATGGCTATCTGTGGTTTGATTTTATGACCGGAAGCTGGAGTGTACGTCACGACGGCCGCCATGTTGGTGAGGGCGCCAAGCGCGCGCGCGTGTGTGTTTGTGAATCAATTTCCCTTTGATTTCACAACAGTAATATTGAGTATATAGAATAAAGTCAGACAGATATAATCCAGATATATTTTACTTTGAACTGTACAGAAAATGTTGGAGTTAGATATAAGACTCCTGATTTAAAATGACTTTAATCTGTCTTTACTGTCTTATTCAAAATGATACAGAATGCTTTTAGCTGTAAGAAATTTAAGGACTTTATTTGGTTTTAACTTAAGCAAGAATCTTCTTTTTGTCTGTTGTCTTGCATAAACATTATTACCAAAAAAAAAAAGTTTAGTTCAGCCTGTATACGCCCCCACTAAGACAGATACTGAGGAAGAACCGAGTTGCCTATCACAGCTATGCTGATAATGTCAAAGCAGTAACTAAATCAGTATACTGTCATCTCAAAAACATAGAAAGAATTAGGTGTTTTGTTTCCCACAGGGTTAGGGCCATTCATGAATTAAGTTGAGAATGAGTGGTACATTCATATTCACTTCTTGGGATGGAATTGGAATTGGAATTGCATGCAGCTGATGGAATTGAACTGGAATATCAGGAAATAGAATTGAAATCAAATAAATGACGACATTAAATTCCACTTTAGCTGCTTAATAAAATAATTAGACTGGATTGCTTAGTAGTTTATAGTACATGAAACATTGTAAATTACATAATCAACAAATTGTGATGAAACAAGTTTAACTTAAACAGATTTTATGTTGTGTTTAAATTGATGAGGGTTTGAAGTGTTTATTAAGTACACTTAATCAATGGCAGTATTTTTCCTATTGACTTTATTAATGGTTTACAGCCCCCTCTAGTGGCAAGTTTAGCGTTACTTTTAAACCGCTATTTCAGATGGTCACGTGATTCAGAAAAACCGCGCTTTACGCGGGAAACGGTACCTAGGGCTCTCTGACCCTCTGTGACCCTCAGTAACCTTTAACACTGCAGCAGCAGCGCTTGGAAGTATTTCCTGATTTACAGTGATGTTAGTTATATTTGTGTATAGATGTGAATTGTGTGGTTAAAGGGATTTGATTGGCCACGTCGTGGGTCGGCATCATGGAGCTGTGCTGTATATTTGCATATGGAAAGGATGTTTGTTTCCAAATAGGATAGAATGTAATGACTGTAATTGTGTTTCTGGACATTATTATTTAATGTGTTCATTTTTTTTAATATAGTTTTACTCCATACCCAAGACCATTAAACCTGTGGACGATCCAGCTTCTTGTCCTCAGCTTTGTGTGAGCGAGGGAGTTTATCTTATTGTCCAAAGCTTTGTTGAGGACAGTACACAAACATAGAAAAGAGATACAAACTACTGTATATTTAGTATGTTAAGCATGATTATTTCACAAATTATAGTCGTATTTAAAGGGGGAAAATATTAAATATAATTTTTTTTTTTTGCTTGTGTCACTCTGCATGTCCCTAACAAGAGTTTCCTAAACTTCATTTCCCAAAATTCCATGCAAGGTGACGGTTCATTACCTGGGAGTATATACAGTATGTAAGCCAGTGGGGGCCTGTTTTGAGGGTGTAAGTGTGGAGATTTTCCTGATCGTATTTGGATAGCGTTTTGTGTATGATCTTGGAATGTTCTAAGAATCTGATTTGTGTATGAACCCTGGACTGCAAAATTAACACATAGATTCGGATTAACGTATTAAACTGACAATAGCTGAGAAATCTGGAATGTCTGAGAAGACCAGTCTAATGCATCATTTTGGTGGACCGACTCATACAACTTTAGGTAACCATAAAGCAATCTGCAATCATTGTGGTATACCTGTTCATGGATCCACCCGAGCTACAGGTGAGTACTGTTTGTGGAACAGGTTAAACACTTAAATATGAGCAACATTTTCACAAAAGAATCTCACAGATAAAATTTTATCCTTAGATAAAAATGTGGACATTTGGTTATTTACCAATGTAGAGCAAAAATAATTTTATGTTGTTGCATGCATCGAATTGTGCATGGGCCACGAAGATTTAATACAATTAATATCACTTAATATGTCTGGCACTGGTACTACACTTTCTTTACCTTGTCAGGCATCAATGCTTAGTCTAAAAATTGAGCCTTTCCAGTTACCATCATTTAGTTGAATTAAATAACTGATTGTGGTCACTACATGTCTCGTGCTGTATGTACTTTTTGGAGACACATGAACATTGGAGTCGATCACAGTTGACCCAACGGTGTTTTGTTTATTAGTTTTATTTTTGTAGCGCTATCATCCTGAGATTCTTAGTGACACAGCGACACTCACCAACAAAAGCTCAATTCAGTCTGGACAGAATGACTTGCTTGACCTCACTACAAAATTGCCAGCCATCAACCCGTCATCAGTTAGAGCTTACAGCATATACAGTTTTTTTTTTTTTTTTAGTTTTTAGCATTGCTTTTTTAGCATTTTTTACAGCTTTACAGTTATAGCATTGTAGACTACATTGTTAATGGGATGCGTCCTTTGTCAACTGTTGAAGACAAGGACTTTTGCAACATTCTCCATTAGGCTGAACCTCGTTTTACAATGCCAAGTCGCAAGCACCTGAGTCAAAAGCTTATTTCACTTGGTGCAGTTGACATTAAAAAACAGCTAAGTGTACTCATGAAAAAGGTTCAACACACATACTGTGTGAGGTTCAGTCACAACACACAGTATGTGCCTGTTGATATCTGGTCTAGCAGGGACATGCGATCATTTTGGGTATAACTGATTATTTCATTTTAAACTTTGAGCTTCATACAGTCATGCTCTCTTCTAAAAGGGTTTAAGGGAAAGCATACAGCAGAAAACATTTTTCAGAAATAGGAGAATACAATTTTCACATACGGTATGTGCTAACATATATTATTTAAAAAAATATTTTGTATTTAATAATTTTAGTATTTTTTATTTTTATTTTGATTAATATTTGACTACTTATTTCGAATTGTTTATTTAATTAGTATTATAATTTGGAAATAGTGTCACCTACAGGAGAAAATGAGTAGCATTACACTTACCGGTCATGTGATTTTACACAGAAAAGTTAATTGACTTTTAACTAGTGTTTCATTGAAATATGTCCCTTTATGTCTCCTGAATCCTGATTGGAATGTATGAAAGCAAATTAAATAATTATTTGAATTATATCAGCCTTTGAAAAAAAACTTTTTAAAATTTAATCACAGTTAAATCATTAGTTTTAAAATATAAATACTACTGAATTTATTAGGCTGAAATATTTGATTAAAAAGCAATATCTTTGAATTTTTGTGCTCTGAATGTCACATAAAATTCTCAACTCAGATAGAAAAAAAAACCAAGGAGCTTTAAAATTTAGGCCTTGTTCGCACGGGCATTAAATGTTTGAATAAACGAACGCGCTCTGAACGTCCTAGACGTTTGTGTTGCGTTTTGTAGTGGCGATTGATTGACTCCTACACTGGCGTTGGTTTGACTCTGTCTAACGCCAGCCTGCAGCCCAGATTGTAGTTCGTGTGTTAACCTGTGGGGGCAGTGTGTCGGGAACTGGATATGAAAGCCCTTTTTATTTGAGGTGCCTCCGTTTAATATGGACCATTTTGCTATATTAGACATTAATCTTCTTGTTTTAAAAATTCTCGTAATACAGCAATGTAGGGAGAGAAAAAATTACCGCCGCTACTGGGTTCAGCCTCTGACTGCACAACGTCGGATTAAAGGAAGTTTATTTTATGGTTTATCAAGAAATGCGAAAACTTCCTCCGACATTCTATTTTGCTTCTTTCCCGCATTTCCCTATGTATAGCATGGAGGATCATGGGATATATCCGGTCCTCCGAAGCGTAAAATGAACGTGGAGAAAACGCACTAGAAGCGGTTTCCTTGCGTTCGTTGGGATTTAAACGCCAAGAAGAAGCTGCATGCAACGTTTTTTTGATGCCGTATAAACGCGCAGCCGGACATACGCACGTAACCAAAGCCCGTGTGAACACTCACATTGACTCCTATGTGTAGAAAACACTCGGAGCTTGATCCGCGCTCACCGGACGCTACGAACTCCAGAAAAACTGTGTGAACAAGGCCTTAAGGTCACGTGACCAAGGAATGTGGACATCTTCGATACCAGGTGTTATGCGCTAAAATGAATTTCAGATGAATAAATTCAGTATGGTATGGTATGGTTTTAGTCACATAGACTTTCTATGGGGTTTAGGTTATTAGTACACATCAAAATTCATCCATGTGACGAGATCTCCAACCAGAAGCGGGGCACCAGGATGGGTCAGACAGGTCCGGAGGGCAGAGGGAGTCTGGATCACTGGCAGCTCAGGAACGACGTGTGTAGCTCGACAGAGAGAGGGACGGAGAGAGAGGGGGAGAGAGGGAAGAGAAAGAGCAGGAGAGAGAGCAGAAGAGAAGAGATAACAGTTAGAAGCACAGAGGACCGACAGCAGCAGATGACACGGCTCCACAAACAACCACTTACTGTGTAAACTGTACACTGGACCTCAAGCTACTTGAACTCTGTGTCTCTCCTCTCTTTCTCCAGATACGGGGACCTTAATTTCTAAATGAAATGCAAAATTTACTTTTATCTAAAGAGGACTTTGGCCCACTAAGCAACAGTCCAGTCCTTTTTGTCCTAGACGTCTCTGACGCTGTCTCTGGTCAAGAGTGGCTTGACACAAAGAATACGACAGTTGTTGCCCATGTCCTTGAGGTCCCTGTGTCTACGTCTGTGCGTGGTGTCTCTTAAAGCAGGACTAATTATGACGTGTGTAAAGGGTTCGATCCTTTTTGCACAGGAGGCACCACAGACACATGGACTCGAAGTCTTACAGAAAAAAGGGTAATTATATTTGGAATAAGTGTGGGTCAAGGGGGGGGGGGGATAAAAAGAGTGAAGGTGTGCACGTGTCGGCCTGGTGGCAGTGCCCAGCTGGTATGCGGACACGAAGCTGGCAGAATGGCAGACTGAAGCACAGGAGGTAGCGCTCCTGCAAGCTCCCATGACAACGACCTCTCCTGTTGACACGAGCCAAACTGGCCCCTCCCAGCTCTTTCGCCCACAGACAGGAGACCTTTCTCGACATCCGTCGGCTGGGCGGCCCATGGTCTATTAACGTTGATTATTGCCAGCTGGCCCAACCTGCCTATGTAGGTAGCCTACGGAGTGAGCAAGGAGAAATGACAGGTTGACACATCATAGACTAAAAGGAAGAGCCAGGAGGAAACACAGACATGAGGGGAAACTAAGATGTAAAGCGACCAATCACCTCACCGTCAACAATCGTGAATTCATAAAGACTGAAATATCTCCATAAGTATTCAGATGATTTGTTATGACGCAGTTAAGCTCTGCTAAAAATGTCATTATACACACAACCGGCTCTGTTACATGAGTGTTCACAAATGTATTCATTACAAAAAAGACATTATTCAAATGTATTCTTTACAATCGGTACATCTTTTGCATTTTTTGCATTGCTTAAAATAGACACAAATATTTTTCTCTTTAACTCTTTCTGATTCTGATTCTGATTTATGGTACCTATTTAAGTCTCAATGTGTTGACATAAATCAGCCGCTAGGGGGAGCTCACACACTTTTTGTTAGAATTAGATTTGTTTTTTAAAAAAAAGAATAAACAAAGTATACAGTAATAACGTAATAAAAATGTATTGTGAGTAAAATTGCTGATAAAAATACATAGAGATAGAAAGATTTATTTCAGGGTTTTTTGTTTATAACCGTGTGGGAACTCACGGTTATAAACAAAAGAAACTCTCTAGAAACTCAGGTGTGATCTGAATAAAGTTCACTGTGAGAAGGTTAAAGCACTGAAGGTGAAATCCACATGCTAAAGATACGGGACACACCGCAGTGACGCGGGACACACCGCAGTGACGCGGGACACACCACAGTGACGCGGGACACACCACAGTGACGCGGGACACACCACAGTGATACGGGACACACCACAGTGACGCGGGACACACCACAGTGACGCCTGACACACCACAGTGATACTGGACACACCGCAGTGACGCGGGACACAGCGCAGTGACGCGGGACACACCGCAGTTACGCGGGAGACACCGCAGTTACGCGGGACACACCGCAGTGACGCGGGACACACCGCAGTGACGCGGGACACACCACAGTGACACGGGACACACCGCAGTGATGCGGGACACACCGCAGTGATAATGCTGCAATTATACAGGGGGGCAAAAAAGTATTTAGTAAATTGTTCAAGTTCTTCCTCTTAAAAAGATGAGAGAGGCCTGTAATTTTCATCACAGGTATACCTCAACTATGAGAGACAAAATAAGAAAAAAAAAATCCAGCCCCTAAACAGTGCAGTAACACAGTGGTTCCCAAACTGGGAGTCGCGGAATAAATCAAATCAAATTCAAATCAAATTTACTTTCATGGGGTCGCGAGAGGGATTAAAAAGTTGTCTTTTTTGTGATTATAATACACACTTTTCAGTTTTACAAGTAAATGCTATAAATTTATATTTTCTGATTTGTAAAGATATTACTGAGTGTTTAAAAAAATAAATTTGCGACTCAAAGATATGACGTCACTGTGCAGTGACTGACTCACTAGTTATTGCTACAGCGCACAACTGCACGTGAAAACCGCAACTGCCGAGATGGATAAATTTGTTATTCGCAAATTTAAAAATGTTTAGGAAATTGTGGACAGTTTGCCCGAGTCATCGGAACCATCGAGTACATCGACCAAGCATAAGAGCCAAACCCCGTCAGACCAAAGTGAGAAACGTCGAAAATATCAGGAGGAATTCATAAAGTGAGGATTCACGTGCTCTACTGTAGATCTCCCTCGGTGTGTAATCTGTTCAGAAGTGCTTGCGCATGAAAGTATGAAGCCCGGCACAACACATGATTGTTCAACAAGCAAAAAAACAATAAAACAAGTACACCCTTCCCATTAAAAGGTAAGGCAAAATTATTTTGATGTAAAGTAAATGTAGTCATAATGCTGTGAACAGCGTGTTCTGTTTATTGCTTGTTTCTGATACTGGGGGTCGTGAGATCTCGTCCATCTTCAATTAGGGCTCGCTGGCTTGAAAGTTTCAGAACCACTGCAGTAACAGACACAAGAGTAAAGCTCACTGAAAGGATACACACTTCAGAGTGTTTAGGGAAAGATCACACACCCTGATGTGTTCCAAACCTCTGATCTGGTTTTATAAAGGGGATAAGAAGATCTGTTGGCCAGCTGGTGGCAGTGGTGTGTGTGTGTGTGTGTGTGTGTCAGGGGAAAACCACCGTTCCCTGGCTAGCAGGATGTTATTTAAGCAGTTGAATGTTAAAGGCCTTGCTCGAGTGCCCAACTGTGGCAATTTGGTGGTGCTGGGTTTTAAACCAGGACCTTCTGATCTGTAGTTCAACACCTTAAGCACTGAGCTACACCTGCTCCATTTTTAAAAGAAATTATATAATTTTGTAAGTATATGAACTGTAATGTTGTAATTTCAACTGGATTTCTTTCTTATTAGGTAGAAACATTTAATGTTTTTGCAGATTGTTTTTCATTTTTTTTCACTTTGCGTAACATGTATGAATCTGCGTAGGATCTGCGGTGCTGTAAGGGTTAGAGTTTCATTTATTAAGCTAGGATTTAATTAAACCCTGATCCTTACCCTGTGGAGACAACATACGACATGTTCATTAACGGACCAGTTACATACTGCATGATATATATATATATATATATATATATATATATATATATATATATATATATATATATATATATAAATATTCCATTTTTGTCTAAACATGTCTTTTATGAGCTCCGTGTCAGTAAATGTTACTAAAATATCTCTCCTCTGCGCACGTCTCCACCTGAACGGCATTTCTCACTGCTCCTAACCTGTTTGGACACCTCTGAAGCTCTCCTACATTTTGGTGGAGGTAGAAGTGATTTTCTATTTTAAGAATCTTAATAAATTGCTCTTACTCCTGCTCCTGAAAGTAGGACCAAAATGGCATCACTCTGAGAATTTTTGGCCACTTAGGAGTGATTTCCTACTCTGAGACACTCAGTAAATACGGGCCCCGACCTCATTACATGTGATTTTTTTCCTGTTGGTCGACGCAAGGAGGAGGTGTACAGGACAAACACTCGCCCACTGGAGAACTTTGACGAACAGATTCAGGAGGTTCTCAGTAATATCCCAAAACACTTCCTTCAGAAGACTGTACGTTCCATCCTCGTCCATTTGAGGAAACTGGTTCGCCCCACCGGTGCCTATGCTGAAATTTAAAGATTTGCTTTCATTTTCCTGTGTAATAAAGTACACAAACAATTTTTTAAAATAAACTCCACCTACGAGCCGAGGTTTCTGTTAGCTGCTAATTGCTGGTTTTTAAAGAAATTCAAAACTTGTCAGTCAAAATGTCTGGTGATAATAAAGCTCATACACAACAAACCACAAAGCTGCAGCACCAAGTCACCTGAAACAAGGCCATTAGTACTTTGACAGTGACTTTTTCACAAGGGTGTGTTCTTTTGGTGTGTAATACCGTGACCTTTCAATTTCATGGGGAGAACAAGTGAAATCCCGGAGGTAAAGT
>NC_071102.1:47527500-47532500 GCF_024256425.1 Clarias gariepinus | reverse complement strand
GATTGGCTAGAGAGCTCAGCCAATCAGATCGCACTAAGCTCCCCGGCTGCGAGAGTCTTGTCTTTAACACCATTCTGCTCTTTCTGAACTCGGATATAAAAATCAGGCATGGGCGGAGCTGGGAGAGAGTGCATGAAGACTGGAGACCATCTGAACGTCTCTAAAACTGACAAACGAAGTTAAATAGCCATAATACTATATAAAAATGTATTACTATAACATTACAGTATACTGTAACCTCATATAACTAACGATGTGTAACTATAACATTATATAACTATAACATTACATAACTATAACATTATATTACTATAACATAACAGTATACTGTAACTTTATATAACTAACAATGTGTAACTATAACATTACATAACTATAACATTACATAACTATAACATTATATAACTATAACATTACATAACTATAACATTATATAACTATAACATTACATAACTATAACATTATATAACTAACATTACATAACTATAACATTATATAACTATAACATTACATAACTATAACATTACATAACTATAACATTACATAACTATAACATTACATAACTAACATTACATAACTATAACATTACATAACTATAACATTATATAACTATAACATTACATAACTATAACATTATATAACTATAAAATTACATAACTATAACATTATATAACTAACATTACATAACTATAACATTACATAACTATAACATTATATAACTATAACATCACATAACTATACCATTACATAACTATAACAATACATAACTATAACATTACATAACTATAACATCATATAACTATAACATTATCCGTCAGATAACTATAACATTATATAACTATAACATTACATAACTATAACATTATATAACTATAACATTACATAACTATAACATTATATAACTATAACATCATATAACTGTAACATTATCCGTCAGATAACTATAACATTATATAACTATAACATTACATAACTATAACATTATATAACTATAACATCACATAACTATAACATTACATAACTATAACATCACATAACTATAACATTACATAACTATAACATTATATAACTATAACATTACATAACTATAACATTATATAACTATAACATTACATAACTTTAACATTACATAACTATAACATTATATAACTATAACATTACATAACTATAACATTACATAACTATAACATTATATAACTATAACATTACATAACTATAACATCATATAACTATAACATCACATAACTATAACATTACATAACTATAACATTATATAACTATAACATTACATAACTATAACATCATATAACTATAACATCACATAACTATAACATTACATAACTATAACATTACATAACTATAACATTATATAACTATAACATCACATAACTATAACATTATATAACTATAACATTACATAACTATAACATTACATAACTATAACATTATATAACTATAACATTACATAACTATAACATTATATAACTATAACATTACATAACTATAACATTATATAACTATAACATTACATAACTTTAACATTACACAACTATAACATTACATAACTATACCATTACATAACTATAACATTACATAACTATAACATTATATAACCAGTCAGGCCTCCCATAATACTGAGCCAGTGTGTGTAACCTGATCACTTCAACACTTTCCTTCCCATGAGGAATCAGTGTTACTTAAAACAAATAAAATAAATTCTGTGCAGCTGCTCTGCTGCATCCCAGTACTTCACAGTGTGTGTGTGTGTGTGTGTGTGTGTGTGTGTAGGACGTGGTGTATCACATCACAGCTGCTCTGCTGTACCTCAGTGCCTCAGTGCTCCTGGCGTACGTCACCGCCGTCATCAGCCCCTTCGGACAGGTCATCACCACTCAGTACAAGCTCGACATCTCTGCAGTGGTGAGACCAGCTGTCTGTCTCTGTCTCTCTGTCTCTCCTGCTCACTGTCTCACACCCTGTTTCTGTGTGTGTGTGTGTGTGTGTGTGTGTGTGTGTGTGTGTGTGCTGTAGGTTTTCTCCTTCTGGACCACACTGCAGTACGTCGTACACGCCGCACTCTCGGCCCTCAGATGGAAAACCTTTTAAAACACAGATGACTGGACTCTGTGTGTGTGTGTGTGTGTGTGTGTGTGTGTTTGATCTGTGACTCTCTCTCTCGGTTTCCATCAGAGTGAAATAAACAGTTGAAGATCAGGGGTGTGTTGTGTCCCGACACTGACGAGGAGACTGTGATGTGTGATGAGTTCTAATGAATCACACTTTTACCTTCACCTACGCCACTATCACACCGTGTGTACACTACAAGTGTACCAGTCAAAAGTTTGTACACCCCTTCTATCTCCATGGTCGTTCCTGATGTTTATTTCTCTCTACACTATAAACAATACTGAAGGCGTTTATTATCCAGAACACACAATAATCTCCTCTGAACAGTTGATATTGAGATGTTTATCTGCTCCTTCTGCTCTGTAAAGCTTCATAACGGCTCTAATCTGAGGTGCTGGTTGTTAATTGGTGATTTCTGAGGCTGGTGACTCTAAATGAACTTCTCCTCTGCAGCAGAGCTCAGTTTTGGTCTTGTTCTCCTGGGAAGGTCTTCATGAGAGACAGTTTCATCATGGAGCTCATCACACTCCACACAATACTGTTCTTGTAGGAACTGTTCCAGAACAGCTGACCTTCATGTATTAAAATATCTGACTGATAATGTTAATTACAGAATGCCATGTGTATTATTTCATATTTAAAAAAAAAACATTAGTAATGTTTTATAAAAACAAAAAAAAGTAGAAGCTGCATCCCTGGGCCAGGGGTAGCTCAGTGGTTAAGGCATTGGACTACGGTTCGAAAGATCCCAGGTTCAAACCCCACAACCACCAGGTTGCCACTGTTGGGCCCTTGAGCGCGGCCCTTAACCCTCAACTGCTCAGATGTGTAATGAGATAAAAATGTAAGTCGCTCTGGATAAGAGGGTCTGCCAAATGCCTAAATCAAAACTGAGCTCATTATTAAACTCTGTAAGGACGGCGGTGACTCATCTGACTTCTGACTAAACATATAATTAAACATTTAATTTTTTATAAACTATTGAAAGACTTAACCAAAGGAAAATGGCTGTGTGTGACTTTTTTTGGCCAGACAGTGTGTGTGTGTGTGTGTATAAATAAAAAAACATGAACCAATAGTTTTCATCATCAGACATTTTATTCCTGATTTTGTGAATATTATTCTGCGTGTGTCATGTGGGTGTCGCTCTGTCTGAACGTTCGGTTCATCATTAAACTGCTTCAGGAATTTCAGTTATTTCTCTTCCTGTTACACCTTATAAACTCTGACGTGTTAAAAAAACAACATTCCTCAGTGTGTGTGTGTGTGTGTGTGTGTGTGTGTAAAAACAGGTATATTTTCTTCAGAGCATTAAGCGCTGTTTCAAGAGAAACCATGACTTCTACCACACAGATCAAATGCTTCTGGATGCCCATGTTTAATGAAGATCTGTGTATGTGTATATGTGTGTGTGTGTGTGTGTGTGTGAATGAGAGAGAGAGAGAGAGAGAGAGAGACATGAAGAATGCGAGTATAAACGGCACCCCCTGCAAGTCACTCCACATCACAGTTTGGGTTTGAGCTTCATCACCTCTCTCAGAGCGCGGACATTCTCTCCTTCTGGAGGCTCGGGCCAGGCACTGTGATCTGAGAGGGACAGAGACAGAGACAGAGGCGGGGGGGACAGAGGGAATGGAGGTGTAATTATCCCAGGATATATTGTAACAGAGTCTTACTGCCAGTATACTGTAATGACCTGTGGTTATCTGTAAATACCTTCAATAGGATTAGACTACCAGTGATTATTAGTGATTATAAGTGATAATTAGTGATTACCAGTGATTATTAGTGATTATTAGTGATTACCAGTGATTATTAGTGATTATTAGTGATTACCAGTGATTATTAGTGATTATAAGTGATTACCAGTGATTATTAGTGATTATAAGTGATTACCAGTGATTATTAGTGATTACCAGTGATTATTAGTGATTATTAGTGATTACCAGTGATTATTAGTGATTATTAGTGATTACCAGTGATTATTAGTGATTATTAGTGATTACCAGTGATTATTAGTGATTATAAGTGATTACCAGTGATTATTAGTGATTACCAGTGATTATTAGTGATTATTAGTGATTACCAGTGATTATTAGTGATTATAAGTGATTACCAGTGATTATTAGTGATTATAAGTGATTATAAGTGATTATTAGTGATTATCAGTGATTATTAGTGATTATTAGTGATTACCAGTGATTATTAGTGATTACCAGTGATTATTAGTGATTACCAGTGATTATTAGTGATTATTAGTGATTACCAGTGATTATTAGTGATTATAAGTGATTACCAGTGATTATTAGTGATTATAAGTGATTATAAGTGATAATTAGTGATTACCAGTGATTATTAGTGATTATTAGTGATTACCAGTGATTATTAGTGATTATTAGTGATTATTAGTGATTACCAGTGATTATTAGTGATTATAAGTGATTACCAGTGATTATTAGTGATTACCAGTGATTATTAGTGATTATAAGTGATAATTAGTGATTACCAGTGATTATTAGTGATTATTAGTGATTACCAGTGATTATTAGTGATTATTAGTGATTATTAGTGATTACCAGTGATTATTAGTGATTATTAGTGATTATTAGTGATTACCAGTGATTACCAGTGATTATAAGTGATTACCAGTGATTATTAGTGATTACCAGTGATTATTAGTGATTACCAGTGATTATTAGTGATTATAAGTGATTACCAGTGATTATTAGTGATTATAAGTGATTATAAGTGATTATTAGTGATTATCAGTGATTATTAGTGATTATTAGTGATTACCAGTGATTATTAGTGATTATAAGTGATTATAAGTGATTATTGGTGATTATTAGTAATTATTAGTGATTATAAGTGAT